>NW_026896414.1:0-223688 GCF_033153095.1 Gastrolobium bilobum | reverse complement strand
AACAATCAATCATTGCGCAATGTTGAGACAGCCAATCCGTACCCAAAATCAAATTAACAGAGGCCAGGGGAAAGATAATCAAATCAATAGTGTAGCCCCTGCCTTCGTAGATAAACTCGACCCCTTTACAAATAAAGGAGGAATCACTAACCTCTCCTGTAGCAGTAGTAATACGCATAGGGGGATTCATCTGTGATACTCTTAACCCCAATCCTTTTGCAACATATTCAGCCACAAATGAATGCGTCGCTCCCGAATCAAATAAGACAGACAAATCAATATTAGAGATAAAAATTGTACCTTTAACCAGATTAGGTGCTTTCTCTGTTTGCTGCACATTTGTAGTATAAACCCGTCCAACGGTAGGAGCAGATGGCAAGGCCTGCAGATTCGCAGCCTGCCCCGTATTACTGTAACAATCTTTGGCAAAATGCCCAACCTTACCACACTTGAAACAAGAATTCGGAGCCGCAATACAAGGGCCCTGATGATACCTCTTACACTTCTCACATCGAGGATTAGAATTTCTCTCATTAAACCCACTTCTCTGACCACCACCCCTCTTGAACTGACCCGGAGGCTGCCTTACCTGCAACCCCCTACCTCTATTATTATTCTGATGGTAGCCACCTCTGTTATTATTACCTGGAGGACCAGATGTCCTCGAAGAACTAGACTTCGGATACCTGCAATAAACAATTTCAACCCTTTTGCACTGGGTCACTAGATCAGCAAAATTTCTCACAGCAGTATTAGACATCCTCTTACAAATTTTCTCATTCAGACCTCTCTGAAATTTAGCAGATAAATAGTCAGGAGTCGGCAGCATACCCCCATAGTTTGCAAACTTAACCAATTCATTGAATTTAGCCACATAAGCATTAACAGTCATGGTACCATGTACCAATTTTTCAAACTCACCCTGCTTGGCTTCCCGAACATCCCTAGGAAAATACTCTTCATGAAATAGCCTTTCAAATAATGCTCATGTCAGTTCTTCTCCCTGAATAGTAAAAGGGCGGGATGCATTGTACCACCACTCGTGGGCATCCCCCTCAAGCATATAAACATAATAAAGTAGTCTCTGGGGATCCTGACATCTCACAACTTGGAATATTTTCTCCATCCCCATCAACCAGGTAGTCACTACCTTCGTGGCCCTTGACCCCTGAAATGCTGGCGGTTTATGTTTCCGAAAAGATATGAGTCTTTGCTCATCAGTACCAGCAAATGCCTGCCCAGCAACCCCAGAAGACAGAGCAATAACAGAAGGATCCACAGAAGGCTCTGGGATATAAGTAGGATCAGTAGTGTGGTGACTAGCCTCACCAGACTGACGACTAGCCCCACTCCCCTCCTGATGAGGTGTAACAGATGGCGTACGGGTATGAGTCTTCATAGCCGTATGTGGAGGAGAATCGTCCCTCCTGTGCCGAGTCTTATATGCCCTCATTTCATTCATGAAGGCATGCCTCATGTCCTGATTATTTTTCACCAGGTTCTCGGTCATGGTTCTATTTGCAGCAGTCTCTTCCTGCAGAGCATTTAGAACTGCAGTAATAGAATCTGGTGCTGCTAGATGACCTGCACCTCGAGTTCCACAGTGACCTCGTGCCCTACTCATGATATCTGTACATGTAACACAAAGGAATGAGCTGATCAGACCCACACTGAGGAATCACATATACATTAATCATAAACAGTTCACAGATAGCTATGCAACACAAAATACAGTTATGCATTATCAGAGTTCCCTTACAAAACTGCTCTGATACTATAAAATGTAACAACTCATTGTACACCGGTATTGTTAACATTAATTATGATATTAAGCGCAGTTACAATCACATCAGTTCATTTATAAAAATGCGAGTAAACTTTTTCCGTTTATTACGCGAACGTTTAAAACAATAAAAAGCGTAATAATTAAAAACTGTGACCGTAACTGTAAACTCTTTGCAGAATAATTATTTAAACTACTTTTATAACTAGTTTTACATCTCTCAAGTCACTAAGGGGTTCCCATAAACCCACTTAGCCAAAATCTCACTTTTAACCTTTCTACATATCCGAACATGGTTATCTCTTTATTTTTCTGCGGACAAACCACCTGACGCGCGCTCCTCATCTTTTAGTATGTTATTCTAGACTCAATTAAATTTCTAGGAAGCTATCACACGAGTTATTTAGAGCTCGTTTGCTCTGGATACCGCCATTTGAAGTTAGACAAGCAAAACTACCAGCCAACCCCAAAACAGCTCCAAACATCCCTCACTAAAACAATTACTGCAAAAAATACACTCATCAAATTGCTCTCAAATATTTATACAACAAACTAGACACCTCACCCTTAAATTTGATATATCATACACCTAATTTGACCAAGAAACGAAGCAGGAATAAATTTCCCAAAACCGGTCCAGAACTGCCATATGTGCAGTAAGCAAATGGGAAGTCTGTGTTCTCTGCCTTCTATAGGCCGACTCCCAACCCATATTTTTACTAAAATTTACCATAAGATAGAGGACATCTCAACCTTAAAAACAGAGTATGGAACGTCCCTATTGGACCTCTGTGGATGAAGATATACACTCCCAAAGTTTGCCTAAATTCTGCCAATTTCTAGAAAATTCGCTAGAGTTTCCTTTGTTTTTCCAACAATCCCCAAATCTGTACAAGTGATCTATGACCTCAAATGGTACCTAATAATCATAGGGTTGCACACACAAGGACCATCAATGCCTTGAGGCTCTTACAACCCTTCACAATTTATATCAAAATACTCTATTCATACCATATCGCTTACTTTATTAACATTTACATATTTCAATCACCAATGTCCATTTGCATGCATTTTCTAAACATACTCATAATCAAAATCCTAAAATAGGCCTATTGCCCTTTCATCATATTACATATGCTTCATGGTTACAACAATTCGTGTACAAATTCAAGGCTTCCAATGTCATATTACAAATACAACTTCGACCTTCAATTGATACATAATAAAGAACCTCAAAATGACATAATCTAAGTGTAACTAGACTTAGGAAAAATGACATGAACAAATATGACAATAAATCTCCTCTTAAATACATATGCGATGTTCATGCCCTAAGTCTAGCCTAGGCCCAATGGCCACCATAATGCAAAACAACTAATACTCCTATGTCTCAGTCATCCTGCGGGCTTCTTGCCCACCACTCCTGCACCCTATGAAGCACCGACACTTCAAAAACCCTGATGTGTCGTGTCCGACACTTCTCGACACTCTCCGACACTCTCCGACACTCCCCGACACTCGTTATAGAAATTCAAAAAAAGGTTCAAAGATTGCGTTGCGTTAAATTTTTAGTTCTAACTATTAGATTTGTTGAATTACGATTACCATTTTATTGAGTTTAATATAAATATTTGGGATATCTTATGTTTCTTTGCAAAATTGATGAATATTATAAGTTTAGTTTCATTTTTTTTGTTAAATTATTGAATATCAAATATAATATACACTACATAAATTAAAAATATTATTTAATATCAAAACGTGTCCTCTTGTGTCGAAATCTAACATTTTTAAGAATTAACGTGTCGGAGTTTCGTGTCGTATCATGTCACGTATCCCGTGTCAGTATCGGTACTACATAGCCTGCACCATTGCTACCTCCTGAAATAATGCCCCCAAGACGGGGCGAGATATACGAATATATCTCAGTAACCCAGAGGTTCTGGAGAATACTCCGCCCAATGGCTCACTTCGACGCATATAAATAACATACAATAACATCTTGAAAACAAGATAAAGCAAGAGATTTAGAGAAATAGGGGAGCATAGGGATACAAAATACGACGAAGCTTGAATGGTTAATGCCAAAACCACGCAACGTCCAGCCTATTGGCTCAACATATAAGCCTACGGGTCTCAACCAAGGCGTGTTCCCAGAACATCTAACCAAGGCACCCTCCATCTATATACACCCGAGACTTCCTAGTGTGCTCCTATCCAGATCACACACCACGACCCTAGGTCAACTGGAACTCCCTCTCGGAGAGCTATCCAGTGGAAGTCCGTAACGCCCGAAGGCAAACTGTCTACTGGCCAGAGACACGGTACATCCTATGTACCAACACACATACCATATGCATGAACATGTTATTCTACATTATTTATATACACTTCTTACCATCATCCTTAACGGGCATGGTGGAACACACAAGAGGATCAAGCCCCAGTACGAAGAGGTTACCTGTATAATCCTCTCCAATTAGCTCCAAGGTAATATATTCCCCGAGCTCGTTACACGACAAAAATGCCTACACAGAGGACATTCCCAATTACTTACAATTTATACCAACACATGCAAGTTATCAACTCTTCAAGCATGGTTTCAAATACTCACCTCAATCCCACTTGGTCCGGGATCAAAGGAAACCCTCCGAGCTCACGGTTCGGGGTTCAAATCTACGTACGGCAACCTACAACAACCATGTACGAATCATCAATACACAACAAATCTATCAAAATACGAAAACATCAAAAATCCTCCCCCACCCAAGGTAGGTTCAGCCCTATTAGTGTTAATTTGCAATTTATTTTTCTAAATTTTCTTTCTCATTTTCTTAGGCATCCTTAGGTTACCAAAAGGTCATATCAAGTGCCACTTTTCATTTTAAATCATTCAAACATCGTTTTGCCTAATATTTTGCTCTAGGTTCCATTACACCACTCAATCCTATCAATTATTTTTCCAACCTTCCAACCATCACACAACCCATCTAAATACCATTTAGCAATCAACACATCATCCAAACAATTTTAACAACATCAATTCCCCATTTTTTCCATTTAGGCCGAATTGTGCATAGTATACCTCAAAGGATTTTCAATCCAATTCAACTATTCCACACCTCATACAATCCTATTATAACATCATACAACCATACAACAACTCATCAACATAATCCTAACAATTTTCCAAATCATAAAGTCATTGAATCATCCAAAATTTCCTAAGTTAAAATCATATTTTCACCAATAATTTTTATTGCATTTATAGCTCTAACACATCATTATAAGATATAATCATCTAATACACATTTTCCATTTGAGCTCTCTAACAACACAAATCAACAAAACCCCCTTTAGCGTTCATGAAATCAAACTCATCAAATTAACCATGAGAGGTGTTGAAACTTACCCACAATCAAGTCGCAAGGCTCCTCCTAGCACCCCACAAGCAATGGCTTAAGAAATCAACCCCAAAATCACAAAAGCTCCAAGAAATTCGTTGTTGTGTTTGTCAGTTTTCTCACAAATGAGAGGGCTTCAAGGCTAATGGATACCACTAATGTATTTGGAAGGTGATTTCTAACAAATTTTAAGACAAGAATCAATGGATTTTTGGTTGAGTATTGGTGGAGTTATGGTTGATTAAAGTTTCAAGCTCATTCTTGCACATCCATGGAGGAAGGCCGCGGGTGGAGAGGAAGGGAGGAGAGAGAAGGTGTTGAAATTTTGTGTCATGTCATGTGGATTAAGTCCACTTAAGTGAGGTGGACTCCACCGCCACCTCACGCGATTTCAAACGAATTTAAATCTACTACCTATTTCGCTAAACGTCCATAATTTCATAAACTATTTAGAAATTCTAATTTTTAACATTAACCATTGTCCTTTAATTACACTTGATCAGATGAATTCTAAGTTTTCCGATCGTTCAGGGAAAATGTTGTTTTAAGCTATTACGCGCGCCGCAGGCACGCTTCCCCAAACTTACTAATTTCCGTCAAATTTCATCAGAAATCATATTTCCTAGTTCTATAAACCATTTATACTTGTTTCAAAACCTAGAGCTCAAAACTCAATCGGCACATTTTACGGTGCATCGTACCACGATATTTTTATCCGGTAAAAACACTATTCACTGAATTTTCTGAAACTTGCCTATCCACTCAATTTTTCGTTCTGAATCCATTTCCAGGGTTATTTTTATCATCTGAGACCTCCTACTCAATTTTTTTATCTTCCTAGGGTTGCGTGTTTGCTAATTACCGTTTTACCCTTCCTTTGTATTTTGACCTAGTTTTCAGGATTTGCAATAATCATTCCCTTTAATCCATGTTTAATATTTTAATATATAATTTAGAATTGCGAGGTGTTATAAGATGTATAAAAGAGAGTAATTATAAACTGTCGGGATTATAAAAAATAACAACTTGAATTTTCAAGTTCCTTCTCTGTTCCTTTTCATTTTTTTCCTCTGTTCTTAGGGGTAAACCTTAACAGCAACCCAGCAACGTAGTTTCAAATGGTGATTTAGAAGAAGGCAAGATAGAATAAGCTAGAACGTTGCTCTAATTCTATACTTTTGTTGTATCCGTCCTAAAAATTAGATCTGTGACTCTCTTTTTTATTCTTTTATTTCCTCAATTAGTCTTTTGGTTATCATTTGTTGCATTTTTTCCTAGCACTTCCTTACGAGATTTGGAGTACATGATAAAATAGTTAATTCATGTTTTTTTTAAGCCAATGTATAATTGTATAATATAGTTAAACTTTTTACTAATATAAAAGAAATTCTCTTCGATTATGAGATATTTTATGTATATTATCCATGTGGATGCAAGCCACACATATAGGGACACATTTCAAGAACTTTTTCATTTTCAATTTTCCAGCTATATAGCATATGTTAGTATTTAAATATTGAGTATTACTGAATGATGTTCTAAACAAGTATTTTTCTTAAAAATTGTTTTTAAATATATATGTTTAACCAATATAAAAAATATAAGATTATAAATTCAAAGATAAAAAATTTGATTTATCAAAAAATATGTATCATTAATACAAAAGAATTTAAATTTTAAAATTTTAATTTAAATAAGAAAAATTACATCTATCTTACTATAAAAAAATTATAAAAATTTAATCATTATTAAAAAGGATGATCATTCAGTGATCAATGATCAGTGACCATCTAACTTCTGCATCGTAAAAAGATGTTTGCCATTAAATATTTTACAGACTATTTTAATGTATCACACTACTTTCTGTATGACAAATTATCAAGCCTATTAATAATATTTATTATATATATTGGATGAGAAAATGTTTAATATTGAAAATTCAATTTTTTTAAATTTGATGGGTGGAGAAAGAGTTCAAGATTTAATGTTTTTGCAACGGAAAAAAAATTTATAAATTTAAATTTAATATAAAATTATAGATTAAACGAAATAAATATTTAAAATTATAAAAATATATGTATTTTTGATAAAAAAAATTTAAATTTGTGATTTAAATGAAAAAAAAATGGCATATTTATACTTTAAAAGAAACTAAACTAAAAAGATAACTTAAAAAAAAAATACAAAAAAATATATTTCCCTACAAGTAATTTTTTTTTAAAAAATTTAACATAAAGGTTTTAAGTATATATGTATAAACAATATAAAAAATATAAAATTATAAATTAAAAGATAAAAAATTAATTTTTCAAAAAAGTATGTATCATTAATACCAAATAATTTAAATTTTAAATTTAAATAAAAAATATGACATCTATCGTTCTGTAAAAAATAAATTATAAAAATTTAATTATTATAAAAATGAATGACCATTCAGTGACAAGTGGTCTTTTTACTCCTGCATCGTGAAAAGATATTTGTCATTAAGTATTTTACAAACTATTTTAATATTTCTTAGTACTTTCTGCATGACAAATTGTTAATCCTATTAATAATATTTATTATTATGACTATTGGGTGAGAAAATATTTAATACTTAAAATTCAAACTTTTCAAATTTGAATTTTGAACTCGATGGGTGGGAAAAAAGTTCAGCATTTAATGTTTGTGCAATGGAAAAATGATATATATATATATATATATATATATATATATATATATATATATATATATATATATATATATATATATATATAACTTTTTTCGGTAAACATATATAATTAATTTAAATTAAAAAAGTTTACCAAAAAGAATTAAAAATTAAAAAAATCTGACTAAATGTTGATATAAATTGGTCTAAAATGTTGATAGTTAGAGGTGACAAATTAAATAAGTGTTAACATTTAGAGGTGACAAATTGGTCTCGACCAACCCCGCCCGCCAACATATTTTTTTTCTTCTTATATTTACTATTTAACAAATTCGTCTTTGTGTGACAAGTGTTTGTTAGAATATTAAAGATAATAACTCAAATATTTGTCAACTCTTCATCTAGTATATATTTCACAAATACACACACTTGAGAAAGTTAATTTAGAGACGACTATAGAAAATATAGATACGTAGTAACATAGACACAACTATAAGAACTTTGTTTGTTGATAAATATAAAAACCTATTACATGCTTAATAAAATGCTGACAGTTAGAGATGGCAAAATGGGCTCGGCCTGGAGGGCCGACCCACTCCACCCACTAACACGTTTTATTTTTCTTATATTTACTATCTAACAAACTATGCTGATATAAAATATTGACAGTTAGAAATGACAAAATGGGCTCAGTCCTCGACCCCGCCCACCCGCTAACACGTTTTTTCCTTCTTATATTATTGTATATCAAACCCATCTTTGTAAGCTCATTGGATTTACTGCTGTAAATATTTAAAAAACAAGCATTTAAACAAAATGAATAATTATATTATGATAAATAAAAGTTCATCTCTGAGAAATACTAAAAGAAGTCGAGTCAAACTACGTAATTTTTTAATGACTATAGCACAAACTAATATAATGACATTTGCATTTTATATCAAATGATCAAATAATATGCCTTTGCAAAGTTTGGTGGACCGTAAGTAATGACTAAGCCCACATGTATAGACCGTAAGTAACTCAATTAATTCTTATGCAATTAAGCTAATTAATGGTCTTTTGAATTACCACATTAAACTTCAACTATGAAGTGTGTGTTAGAATATTAAACGTACTAACTCAAATATTTGTCAACTCTATATGTACAAAAAGTTGGAGTTAGGTACCATAGTGTTAATTTAAATAAAATGCAGAGATATACTTTTACGATGTACGTTAACTTTTACGAGACACACAAACCGATTTCTTTTTTTCCCATGCATCGCACGGGTAATAGACTAGTAAAACCCAGAAATTCAAATTCAAAATTTTCTTAGAATACTCAATGAAAAATGCATATGATATATGATTAGAAAACTCTCATCACATAGAACATAAATCCCATGGTTTCCAAGATCAATAGCAAAAAATTTCAAATGAAATTTTATCATGAACTTTAGGTTCTATATGGAAATTTCGAATTATTTTAATAAATAAAAAAATTATGGGTCTTATAATCATATATGCATAACTCTAATACCAAATGAAGAAGATACTTTTCAATCCATTGGTCAAACCCAAGAGCAGGAACGAGAAGATGCTAATGCGTGGAGGGCTAATATAGATATGTGGAGAGCTGTTGCTTAGTAGGATATCAAGTTATATCAAATTACTGATTGAGAAAATTATATTAGGTTTTACTTTTTTTATTAATATCATTGTATTTCTTTGTTATTTTTTTATTGACTCTTGTAATTTTGCATGTTTGTTTAAAATTCATATGATTTTTTAAAATCTTATAAATCCATATTGTCCTTTCAAATCTTATAAATTCTATTAAAATTCAATCTTATAAAATCTTGATTGTAAAAAAATCTTTTAAAAAATTCTTTAAAGTCACTACAATTCTAGATAGACTTTTAGAATCTATAAGATTTTTTTATCTCAAAATAGTCTTTTAAAATCCTAATACAATACACCCCCTTATTTTCATTACCCAATTCATTTTCTAAAATTTGTCTGTCACTTAAGTAAGGAGCGCCTCTATAATTTTTGTTCAAAAAATGTAGAAATTTTCCAATGTTTCGACTTTCAATTGGATTCAAATGCGCAACTTGTTTGTTAATTATTAGGTGTATTTGTGGTTTGGAATGTATCTGTTTGAAGTAAAAATCATCTGATCAAATCCCTTCGATTTGATCATTTAATCATCCATTCGGTTTAGATGTTTTTAAAACCCAATACACTCCAATTTTATTCGGTTTGGATTGGATCGACTTTCGATTTTTCGAAACATTCCACATAATTTTTTGAGATCTATACGCTGGAATGATTATTTTTTAGTATTGAAAAGTGAAAATAACAATAGAAATTAAATAACATCATCCACAGAAATAAAATATGTCAAATGTAGCACAAGGAAGCATTTTTTGGAATTTTTTTTGACCAAGTCCCCTCTGGGTACTTGCCAGCGCATTCGTCTCAAAAAGTTATGTGGAATAAAAAAATAGCTGATTCGGGCACCCGAGGCCAAAGTTATGATCTTCTGAAGTTTTATCATAAAATATCTCAAATTTAGTGCCACATTAGGTCTTGTAATACCACAAAGTCTCTCCTCAAGCCCAATATTAAGAGTATATGATCATAAAAACTCATTTGATCCAAAAAAATCTAGTGAAAAAGTTTACATGGCTTCTTTCATTAGTGTAATCGATTACCATATACTGGTGTAATCGTTTACATCAATTAGTCATGATGTAATCGATTATATGGATATTGTAATTGTTTACATAGTTCAATCAATGACCAAACAGGGACACATTGAAATATAGTTTTGCCGCGAGGGAAAAGTATTAATTTTTAATTTAATTAGTGACAAAAAGGTAAAAAAAAAAAAAGCCATCTCTCTTACGTTGCTCTATAGACAAGAAACACTTCTTGTTCAGCAAGCCAGAACAGATATCATTATTTAATTAGGAAACGGGTTAGCAAATAGGCTTCCCTCGTCCTCACCTAAATGGTGTATCTTACTTACCACACCATTCACCATTTCACCTTATGCATGACATGAATCCTCTAGAGATCGGAAGTGATGGATTCTCACATACCATAGATTTTCTTTGTAATAATCATAACTTTCATAATTTTTGTAGTAATAATCATCCATCCTTATTCACAATGGATTACTTCGTATTACACGTTACGGTTCAAGAGTCTCAACTGAAGAACCAGTGTGTCAAGTGTATACACGCCGCCCGCCCCCTTGGCATGGCTCCACCACCTCATCTTCTACGTCTTTTTCTTTTTTTTGTTGTTGTAAGTACATACATCTTCTACGTCTTCAACACTGGATTTAACGCTACTTCCAATTCCATGCAACTGTGGTCCACATTTTCTATCATGTGGCTACCCTTTATTTTCTTTTTGTGTAATACCTAAATTTAATTATTGAAGCCTCGTGACTCGTTTGATTTGTTGACAAATAAATAAATAAAGAATAAAGTATCTTTTGATCATTAACAAAAATTATGGGCCCATTTTAATTTTTTAGAGAAAAAAAATTACTTGTGATTTCTCTAAAATTTAAAATAGACTCAGTTGATCAAAATTGTAATCTATCTGAAATTCAAAAAAAGACTCACGATAGTTTTCTCAAAAGGACTAATATGGATTTTTTTGAATTTCAGAAGAATCAAAAGTCAATTTTTTTAAGAAATTAAATTGATTCCCATAATATTTATTGAAAACCCAAAATATACTTTACTGGTAAATAAAACTGTATAGTTGAATCGTTTCATTTTAAATTTTAAAAAATTAACAACTTTTTTGATAAAAAAAAATTATTTATTGAGAATAAACTCTTCACAAAGATGAAACAATTTCAAGGCCTTGAATGACACATGTCAAAACCTGGGGTCCATATGTATCTGGGAATGGTTTAATATCTGATTTTGTACTTGGAATATTGAGGGCCTGTGGCCCACACGTTACCATCTGTTGTCGTCCCTCTGCAAAATGTTCATGTTTCACATCTATTTCTATTTGAGTATCAATTTTCCCAATGCTCTTTTCCTTAATTATGCTTCTCTCTCCTCTTCTTATTTATTTAATTTTTTTTTTTCAAAACGAGTTAAAGTTTTTCATATATCAGATCTTAAAATTATATTCAAGAGAAGGCTATAATGTGGATCTTAATTGGTTTGTATAAGTGATTATTTTTTTTTAGATACCATGGACTGGATGATCTATCTTCGAAATTCTAATAAGTTGACTAATCCGATTTTAAATTTGAATATATTGACTAGATTCTTCCTTCTTTGTATATGAATATAAGAGTACTCATACTCCTCGTACTCCCAAAGATAATTTCCTCTCTTTTGTCTTATATATTCTAAGTTTTTAATCATTAGTATATATAAACCTTCAAATTATTATAATTAATTGGAATAAAAACATGTCTTCATTTAATCTTACAAAATATTACCTAGACCAAATGATGAGAATATTTTATTTTACTAAGATTTATTTTAAATTTTAATTTTTTAAATTAATTAGGCAGATCTTTTTCTATAAATTTGTATTTTTTTATTTTAATATATATTTTTTAGATTATAATTAAATTAATTATACATTTTTTCTTGAATATTTTTTAAATATTAAAATTTTCATATAATGAACGGATATTCGCGTACACACACGTACATATATTAGAGTTAAAAGCCTAAACTGAGTCATCTACTCAATTGCCTACTCAGAAAAGAAATATTTCACGAAATTAAGTACTTTACACTTTACAGAGATTCCTCACCTTATTAGTCTCCTACTACGACTAATACAAAAATCACTGCCTTTACAATCGCACATACACATATGGTTAATGATCAAGAGTTGAAACTATTATAAGTTATAACTCGTGCCATATATATCGCACATTAGAAAAGAAACAAATATTCTTAAAAGTTTTTTTTTTTTTTTTTTCCATTTTGTTGGTAAAAGCGAGAGAAGAAAAATATGAACGAGTCACATTCTAGATTAGATAACATATATGCAATGCAACATGTAATAGAAGTGAAGTCGTCGAATTAGGGTTTAGTTGTTTTCAAGAGGACACCACATGAAGGATTGGTATTCAATCACAAGAGGGTGGAATGTGTGGAATTCCTTGTCTCTGTAATTCACTCAGAACACTATCAAGCGCTGGAGCCTTCAGTCCAAGAGGCAGTGGAAGCCATGGTTTTGATAGAACATCTCCAAGAGCTGCATCTATGCTCTCCTTTGACTGTCAAATTGAAATAAAATAATATACAAATTAATTAATTATGTAATTCCACTCTTCATGAAATATGCATAATTGCATATGTAGTACGTTTATATCCTACAACACTGTGCAATCATAATGGGTCCATTTGATGGGCATTTTTTAATGAATGTTTTTTTCCCGAAATAAAAGTGCTTTTTTTTTTGGTTTCCCAAATAAAAGTGCTTTTTATTTCAGGTGTGTTATGCAGCTTTCGAAAAATACAAAAGTTAAAAAAAAATCGCCAAAAATTTATTTATTTTGCTTTTGAAATAGGCTTGCTTTAATGTTTCTAAAGTTATCTACATTCGCTCCAAAAACGATGTCGTTTTGGGTTGAAAAATTAAAAAATTATAATGAAAAGACTATTATCCCTGAAATAAATTATAATTACAAAAATACTTTGATTCCTGCCTCAAAACGATATCATTGTGGGCTCAATGTAGATAAGTTATATACATTGACCGTAGAAAAAGCGAACCCATTGAAATAAGCCAAAATAGTTGTTTTTACTTAAAAGTGTTTTTTTTTTTTTGATAACAACTTAAAAGTGTTTTATGTAAAAAATAAAAGTGTTTTTTTAGATATTTCAAATTCAAAATAGCTCTTATTTTTTTAAAATATCCTTTTAAAAAATAATTAATTTTTTAAAGCCTATCAAAATAAACTTCTACTATTATGTGCATTTCATTGGCTTAACTGCTGGTATAATTAGTTTCTTGACTTCAGTTGTTAAATAAATTATGAAAAATGAAACATGAAGCTACTGCAATGAGAACCAACGTAACTTTCTATTTAGGGTTTTATAAGAGTTATATTGTAGAAAAAGTGATTGTGTAATGTTATAGAGATTCGTTTTACGTGCCATAGTTTTTTTTTTTCTTTTTTCTTCTAAAAGTGTGGGATCCACAAAATGTTGTGTGTGTAGGAAAGTTTGTTGTGTCATGTTAAATGACAAATGTTAACCCCTTCTATTTGTAGACACATGCAGATGAACAAAGATATAAGTGTCGTTTTGGGGTAATTGACTGTTGTGCCCCTGTAATAATTTTTTTTTACCATTTTGCCCCCCTTTAAATTATTTATTAACTTTAACATTTTATCAAATGCATATATCAATATGCCCCAGTTTGATCACATTGACCACCAGTTAAGTCATTTAAAGTCAGTGGGCAACTCAAATATCTTTTATTCAAACCAAGTTCTAATGTTTTGAATATGTATAAATGAACATAGGATGGGCGCTTGTGAGTCCTTTACAATAGAGGACGGTCCTCATACAATTTAAGGTGTCAAAACATGATTTTTTTTGTTAATTTTCAATATAACTTGTAAAATTGGCTTCATTTTTTATTTATTCATGCTTATTATGTAATGCACACACATATTTAAACTTTATATATGGGTTCGAGGCTCCAAAACAATTGAGGATAATTTCTTTTTATACCCCCTAAACTAAATTTTATGTACATATTTTTGTTTATGTGATATTGTATTTAAAGATTTATACCCATATACTTTATCACTCCCAAAACGCATTAAGGAAACATTTTTTTGAAAATTTTTTTTGGCCAAATCCCCTCATAGAATTTGTTATCGCGTAGATTTTGAAAAGTTATATAAAATATAAAAAAACCCGATTGGGACAACCGAGCCACAAATTATGCCCATCCAAAGTTTACAAAATTTTAGTGTATAAAGAGTTTGGACGAGGATTGTTCTCAATTATTTTAGACCCGCAACCTCTCATCGTAAGTCTATTTATACATGTAAAAAAATTAGAACTTAGTTTGACTAAAAAATATTTATAGATCTAAATTTGAGTTCTCCACTTGCCTAAGTTAATTACTCGAGTACATGAGGCAGTTACTCAATTGGTAAACGTGATTAAACTGAGAGATATTGACATATAATTTGTAAAGAGGGTCAAAATGATAATTTAAAAAAAAAAGACAAGGACATAAGAGTCAGTCAACCGTGATTTTGAACAAAGAGGGAGAAAATACTTGCACAAGTTATATGACGTATTTGCACAATCTAGTACTGATTCATTTTATAAAAAGTCATTAATAAAAAGTTACAATTAGACTTAGATTGTTATATATACGGCTATCAAAATGTAAGTTTGTACAAGTGTAGTTACTTAAAAGGAAATTTCTCAAATAAAACTTAATATGTACACATGCAAACATGTTTGAATGTGGGAGGAAAGGAAATGAAACAAGAGGAGAGATTATGAGAAAAATTACCGGATGGAAATCGAAGAGGGGCACGGGACCAGGTACGCCATTGATGGGATCTGCTTTGCAAATGGCAAGGGGTGGGATGCCAGCGACAGGTGGACATCCAAATCTCTGCATGTTATTTGTATTATATGATTTAGTGAGTGAGCCAAACTTATACTATACCATAGTTTGTGGTTGTGGTTGTGAGTATATATGACAATAATTATCTATGGGAATGTTGTTTGTAAAAGGATCCAAAACTCAAAGGAGAAAGAAGACAACTTGCGTGGCTCCAAAACAGTAAGGTGAATGAATGAATTGTTACCGTTGTTGTCAGAGGTTGTGCAAAACAAGGTGTTCCTGCTGGGATTAGTTCGTTTGGGGCCTGTTTCAAAAAGGTATATTAATATGAGTGTTTAGGGGGGGAAAAAAACTTGACTAAGTATGAGTTTTTTATTTTTTTATTTTAAAAAATAATAATAACCATAACTGGTATTATAATTATAATTTAATTTTGATATATTTTTTTATAACGGCGATATTAAAATTCGAACCTATAATCTCATTCAAATTCTTCACTACTAACTTACACTTAGATAACTTATTTTGATATATTCATAATCAGTCAGATTTAAACTCCGTTATTTATGGGCTTGATTTTTTCCGAAAATCTTAAATTGTTTCATGTGACATAAAATTGTGTGAAATGATCTCACTCAAGACAAATTAATAGTTTTTTTTTTTTATTATTATTATCAAACCTGGCGTATTTTTTTAACAATTAATTTATTTATAAACAGTTGACCCGTAACCTCAATTATAATACGAGAGTATTAGTAGTTTAGAGAGTTAACCTGCTGGTGCTGCAGGACATGCCAAAATGAAGGGTCTTGAGGTGGTGGTGGTGGAGGAGCTGCTGCTGGTGCCCATGAGAGCGGTGGTGGTGACGGAGAATGTGGTAGACTTTTAGGCCACATGTGCATAAAGGAGTGGTGCATGGAGGGATGACCCCATACATGTAGGGGTCTAAAATGGTGCATTGGAGTCATGGGAGGGAAACCCATGGTGGGTGCAAGCCAAGGGCTAACATCTCTCTTCCCTTCTCCTCCAACTGCAGCTGCTACACCATATGATTGTCTCCTTTGACTCCAATTTGCTGCTTCAGCTTCACGCGCTAGCAAATGTTTTCTATGGGATCTATATTTCTGCATTCAAAAACCTACATACTTAAGAACTCTGCCCTTAAATTCTATAAAGTTATTGATGTACCTTCACTTATCGTCTTCAGTTAAATCAGCACAAGGTAAAATAAAAAAATAGATATGTATAATATTCATACTTCAAGCTCAAAAGATTCTCACTGCTTGAAAAAGTATGTTAGAGAAATATAATATAAAATTAATATATACTAATCACTTAATAACTTCAGTCAGCCCTTGGGTTAAGATGGTTGCTTATCAAATTTTACTCGTACATTTAATGAGTTTCCAAGAAAAAAAGAAAGAAAAAAGAAGTGGAACAAATTAACTACAATCAACAATAAGCATAATATTATTTCAATTTTAATTTCTCTTATTAGAATTTTCTGAACCTTAGTGCTTGAAATTGATATAAAGATAGAAAATCAATAGAAAGAGAAAAAGTTGGAGGATTTACTTGAAGGTGGCTAGCAATGTTATGGCGAGTGAGACAATCAATTCCCATAATCTCCAGAATCCTCGAAGGCACAGCCTTATCCATTCCTAGCTGTTCCACAGCTTGCACGAATCGCCTATGCAATTCTGGGGTCCAATCAACCTACACACAAGCCAATTCAAACACACACACACCCCATCAGATAGTACTACATCAAATCGCAATCCCACAAACACTTTAACAATATATCTCAATCTTCTAATAACACTCTTCCGCGCTAGCTGTTTCCCCCACTCTCTCTTTCTCTCTCTCCACAACTTAGGGTACCCGTGACTTCTTTTGACACTCAGAAACTTTGTCGAGACCCATAATTGAGATAGAGACTGAACCTTAAGGATTATAGCTTATAGTTGCACATGAGCTTCAATAAAACCAATAATAATTATTCCTCAAGAGATAAGGAGCATGTTTCATTTGAACTCGGTTAGTATACCTAGTCAAACCTTTTTGGTCCATGCCAATAGTGAATTGGGTTCGATTCATAAGAATCTCTTTTTCTAGGGAATATATAATCTTACCGTAAATTCTCACAAAGGTTTGTGATCTTTCTGAGTGTAAAAAAAAACATGTCTTTCACTAATCTAAACTTTTATATATCAAAAAAAAAAAAGAGAGAGGAGAATTTTGTGTTGAAGTGCTAAGAGTAGAGAAAATAATGTTAGTAGAAATAACTAATTGTGTTTATGGAATTCTTCTTTCGGAAAAAATAAATAAAATAAAGCACTTATTGAGAAAAAAGAGTTTAAACTATCAAGCTAGGAAGCAAATTACCTTGACTTTTCTCTTCCCTTGAGGATTCTTTGATTGAGCTGAAGATTTTCTTCCTTTTGCACCATCCTTTGGGGAAGGATTCACCTCAACGGATTCATCTCTTTTGCTCACTATCTCCTCCCCTAGGGTTGACCCCGAACGTTGACCCGAACCACAACAAGTCTTATCTTCATCTTCATTCTTCGAACTAGTTCTATTCTGTTCATCACTACCTTTGCTGTTTTCCACCGAAACCGACGAGTTCATCTCCGATTCCTCGCCGCCGCTGACGGAGGAGAACTCGGCGAACATCTCAGTGTCCATCTCCAAATCCGGCAAGACATCGCCTTCGACGTCGACACCAACAAAGAGGTCATCAAAGTCAATGATTTCCAATAAGTTCCCATCTGAAAAGTCACCAAAATCATGGGTTGCGGTTCCCATCGAAAAACTCTCCATCTCTCCTTTGTTTTCATCTTTGGTGCTCCTCAAAGGTGACACCGCGAGCATCAATTCTAGAATCACGCTCTAAAATGAAGTTTCAGCCTTCAAATAATTAACAATGAAACGGGAAATTAATTAAACTCCAATAATATGCATGCACAGCAAAACTGAGGTTTATAATTGTTGCCTGTGAATGTGAAGGGAGTGGGGTTAAGAGAGGTAGAATGAGTGCTCATATAATGGGGTTGGTGTGTGTTCGTGGGATTTGTATCGTCTCGTATTAAAAAAATAATCACTTGATCATGTTATTTGATCACAACCATTCATTGATGATAAAGTATAAAAGAAAAATATATATAATTTTAAGAAAAATAATTATAATAAAATAACATGCCCGCGTTGTCACTTTTTCTTATAAGATTATCCAACTCCGTGTGTGGTTTTTGTTTCCTTTTTTGGAAGTGACAGAGAGATTGAATCTCGACCACAACTTTGGTCGAATTTTTAAAAGAGATTTGTAATTACGTTTTTCGTTTGGGAGTGTGCCACTTGCATGGTGTTTGTGGATGGCCGTTTCTTTTGATTCATCAATGTTTTTTCTTTTTGGGAAATTCAGAAATGCTTGTGAGATTTTTTTGTAATTATTAGACTTTGGATATACACATAATGAAGAGAGAGAACAAGTATGTCTGATATGAGCAGTAGTACAACAGACTGTGCAGTGAAAATGAGAGGTTATGTTACGGATGTTGGTAAGGGCAAACAATTGACCACTGTATGATGTCACATAATTGGAAAGCTCAGGTTGGAGAAACTGTTGATTACATGGCTTCTTAACTCAACTTAATAGCTAGGCACATCCCACTTCCAATGCTTTGTGATATTGAAATTAGGATTTGGTTTTAGCTAGCATCAACGAGAAATTATGCATAGTAAATTAGCTTATATATCTTCATGAAAAAATTGTTACATTGGTACAACTTAGAGAATAATTTTGTTTAAGATTTGAAAAAACTTAAATGTGCTGCAATTTACTAGTTTAACTGGACCAAATCCTTTGTAATACATATAATATTCAAAAGAAAAAAAAAAATTCAATTTGTATTCTTTTCTTTCTTTTGGGGGTTTTCAAAATGTATTCTTATTTTCTATTTTAAAAACAAAATATAGAGAACAAGTTTTCAAAACAATTAGATAAAAAAAACTAACCAAGGAAGTCTTATTTTATGTTTTAGTACTTTAAAACAATTTAAACAGACGCTTTCGCATTTTCATTTCTTTTAATCGTGTTTTGTAGTGTTTGGGTCACGTTGCGCGTATATCTCAATTTATTTTTTGTTAATTAAAAATAGATAATTAACATAATTAGCATATTAAAGACAGAAAAGAAAAATAAATTTATACAAATATTTTTTACATTATCCCAAATAATTACATAAATAAAATTTACAATTTGTGGCCATAGCGTACCCGTCGCTAAGCCAATTCTTGGGTTAATTTTGCATTTTCATCAACACCCTTAAGCCATAGTAATAACCAAGTTAATATGGATAACCAAAAAAATAAATAAATAAATAACCAAGTTAATTTCTCATCCCACCAAATACTAATATGAATGAAGGGGTATGACCAATTTATATTGATATAAGTGTGTTCTAGATCGGTCTTCATAACCTAATACATTGAACCAACTTGCACAGACTCGTTAAGGGTCATGTCCCTGCCTTCCCTTAGTGAACATAAGGAACTCGATATAGAGGATCTCTCACTCCTTGCACAGCTCATCCATTGAACATACACATGATTGTGGTGTAGTACGTACCTCAAGCAGCAGTGACACATTTGGCAAAAAAATTAGGCTCTAAACACACACACACATACTTCCTCACCGCTTGAGGAGATATCTGCAAATCAATATTTGTATGAATTGTTACTCTATTGAAGTTTTGGTCTGTACGTATGCTACTTCGAGTATCCACACAGAAATATACTTCGCCCATTAACCTAGCTCCAAGTCCATACATGCTCAAAGTGTTATATTCAATCCTAACTTTTTATCTCATTTATATGTAATTACTTTAATTTATCAATTATGTGAATTGTTAAATGAAATGACAATAATAACTAAGATTATATTTAAGTCTTCTTATTCGTGATTTGTGTATAATATTGATCTATACAACGATTAAAATCCTCAGCCATTGTAAACAAGGAATGAATATTGTGCGTGTCATCGTTCGAATAATTAGCTTGAACAATTTAAAAGATTGCCTTACTGTTTAGCTGGGCCACATTTTCAACATAAACCCGTGAGATGGGTTTGAGGGTCCAAATAAGAATTATTTGCCAGCTCCATCCAACAACTCCAAAATTTTGCCCCCTAAAAGTTTGAAAGGGAAATAATTATGTCTAGAAAATATGGGATAAGATATTATGCCTTTCTTTTCTTCATACATACTTTACTTACTCATATCTAACATTGTTAAATCAGAATCTTAAGAGGAGAGAGAAATGATGAAAGTTAGTTGAGATTCTGATGTAACGGTGTTAGAAATAAGTAAACAAAGTAGACATGAAAAAAGTAGACACAATATCCTATCCTAGAAAATATATGTATGGATTACCTAAACTAAATTCTCATTATTGTTATACAATATTAATTTATGGATGACTTGTATTTTGAATTATATAACTGCTGCATGATAAACTCATAGTTTATCATGTTTTAATAGACTAAAATCACATTATTAACTAGTCAAAAGCATGAGAACTTAAGGTTCTTTGGCTAAAAAATATTAACTTTGAATTATTGACTTATTTGAATGAATTTTGCTTGTTTTGTAGGACAATTGAGTTGAATTGAAGCATTTGACCAATGGTTAAGTTAGAAGGGCTTGAAGCGATAAAGGAGGAGAAACGATTTAGTAAAATTTTCCTGAAGCAGTCTTTTGGACAATTTTTCATATCCAAGATAATGGATTTTGATATTGTGTTATTTATAGACGTTGTAAATCTCTCTTTTATCTTTTCAACCAGACTAAGATCACATCAACCAGACGAGTATAGATCAATTTATGCCCAAACTATGAGACCATATTTTTGTTGTCAAAATAGCGCGCTTTAGGTTGCGACCCAATTAAGGCCTATTATGTTTCACCTAAAACAAGGATTCATACACCTATTTAAGCTAGTCTTCATGAGTCTTTGACATAACTTGACATAAGAGGCGTAACTTTCTTCGGAGAGGCGAATCTTAATTTCATGTTTTTGAGAGTTGGAGACGAGTCAGATTCAAAATTATGCTGGAAATCTTGAAGATTCACCGCGCAATCATGGTTATTAAAATCGCGATAAAAATCGTTGAATCGTTCGATATTACGATATTTTTTCTTCTACCAATCTAAACTGCATATGGAATCGCTTTTCACTTGAATCGATTGGGAACGACGGGTAAAGGCGTTAAATCGGTGGAATCATCCGATTCTGCAGTTACAACGATTTGAAAAAAAAAACCCAAATAGTGAGAGAGAAAGAGAAGTGGAAAGATGTCTGCCATTGGAGGTAGGGGTAGCGGTCGTTGGAGACCAGATCCACAAAGAAGACAACCATTTGCTAACTAATTTAGCGATTGAAAGAGAGAAACAGAGAAATAAAGAATCAGAGGGAGAAGGAAGAAAATAGCTTAAAGACAGAGAAATACATCCAATGAGAAAGATAAATAGTGTCACACAGCACGTCCACTTATCCACTGTTTCAAATTTTATCTTTGCAATCATTTTTAAATTTATTCAAATTTATAAATTTTTACTTTCAGATTTTTATTTTTCATTTATTTAAATTAGCATATATCATTCAGATTTATAAAATATATTTCTTTGAATTTTTTATTTCACATGCTCATGAGAGCAAATATAATTGAACGAAAATGTTAACTGATTAAATTACTGTTTTAAAACTTTACATTGCATTTTTTGTATTACACAAAAGTATTTCGTATTTAAAAAAAACTTATAGATAATGTTCAAGAAATATATCTTAATCTTATTATTATTGGAAAAGAAATTATAATGAAAACATGGGATTTATGATTTTTCTGTTATAATAACAATATATTATTATTATGACAATTAAGTTTGATAAATATTGTAAATGACTTTAAGTTTCATAATAAATATATATATATAAGGGCAGGATATTCTTACACCGGTGTAAGAGTTAGAAGTCTTACACCCAATCTTGAGCATCGATCCACTTGTATCCAACGACTCACATTATCAAAAAATTAGAGCCCTTAGATATAATTGGAATCAACAGTCAAGATTAAGAGTGTAACTTACACTGGTGTAAAATGATCCTAACTCATATATATATATATATATATATATATATATATTTGAATAGTTTTTTATTTTAGGTAATAGGATCGATCTTACGATCCGTGTCGATTGTACGATTTACGATTTTTTCACCCCCTTTCGATCTTAAGTAAGATCTTGATATTTTAACAACCTTGCGCGCAATCACACCAATGGAGTTTGGAAAAACTTTATTATTTTCTTGACTCCACTATGTTAGGCTAGTTTTTTGTAACACCCCGTGTGCACCTGACGTTTTAAACATACATATGGTAATTAAATGCGGAAGCTAACTTTTTCTTTCCAATTATGACATCATCATTATTAACCAAGTTGATTACTTATTCCTTTTTTAAAATATAGCCTGTATGTAAATTGTAATAAAAGACTAACTGAATAACCTCATAGTATAAATAACTGTGTATCTAGTCACAGAACTACAACGCGTAGACCGAACAATGTCCTGATACATTATACAACTGAAATGAACTCAAACATAACATAAATCAATGTGGCATGGACAACCCCCATGCTCACCAAATCAGGCAACAAAGCCAAACAATGTCTCAAATCAATAGTTATATCATAATAATCAGGCATGTATAAATCCAAAAGCGATAACAAGTAAACATGCATATATCAACTCAGCTCCGGCCTCCTGCCGCCAGAGCTCTCAACCCCCGAGGTACCTGTACTTGAAAATGTGTCCCAACACGGGATGAGATCTCTAAAAAGAAATCTCAGTAAGACAAGGGGTCCTCAAGGATCTCTCCACCCCAAGCTCACTTAAATGTGCAATATAAGTTCCAAAACAGTATAATAATATCAGTTCCAAAATCTGTGCAATGCAGCATATATCCATGTCATGTGTGTAAGCATCCTACTGGCCAGAGAATAAAAATGTAGGGATTACATACGTCTACAACCTACAGTACATGGAACACCGCTTGCACCGCACCCACGGGTTGCCATCTTGTATGTCTCCACATACTCAAGATTACCGTCTAGGTGGTACACCACATACATATCATATGACACTTGCACTCAATTAAATAGCTCAATAGCATTTCAGTAATCATCACATAATTTCATAAAAACACAGCATGCATATAACCACCCCTCCATAAGGTATGGTGGAACCACACAGAGGACACGAAAGCTTACCTCTCAAGCTATCAATCCAAAAATGAGTCCACCAGCCCACGTCACCAAACAGCCCACTCACAGTCTGTTTATAATAGAAACACTATCAACATTCAACCTCTAGAATTTTATTACATTACCATAACATTTCCTTTTTCGTTTACATCCTTTATAGTTCATAATTATCACGCATTAAGCCTCACTATTAAGATATTAATGTTTCCCAACAATAATACTGACTTCCTAGGGCATCATGCCCAAATAGGAATCTTCTCACGCATTAAAATTGGTTTCTGGTCATTCTGACAGGGGGTAATCGATTACTCAACACGGTAACCAATTACAAAAACAGAGTAATTGATTACTGCACATGGTAACCGATTACCAACGAAATGTAATCGATTACCACGCGGACAGAACATAATTCTATAGAATTTTTCTGCATAATCCGCGACCCACAATCTTCCCCAAGGTCCAGGGACCGGTTTTTTACCAAAACAGATGTTCAAAAACACTTAACATGCATAGATTAACAACTCTTAACTTGATTAATCAAAGTTTTCCCTTTTAGTGACTTAAACAAGCTAAAATCATGGATTTCAAGGGGAATGATCATGGTATACCTATGGGCTCAAGAATTCAGAAACAAGGAGGTGACTTGGGGCCTTAAATACCATTCCACACTACTGCCAATGTAGAGCCACGAAATTGATCACCAAGCTAGGTCCTTTTCCTTCAAAGGTGGCTTCTTGAAGTCACAAATGCTAAGAAAATGGCTCCCTCCACACAAACCCAAGAAGTCAGCATCCACACTCTCCCAAACATAAACTATAACTCAGAAATGACTAGCCTTTCAACCACACAATACTAGCACACACCAAGATATGGTGTTTTGGTGAAGGAACAATGAAGAAATATGGTTCCTTGGTTGAGTTTCATGAAGAAGAAGGCTATGGAGTAAGTGGAGAGGGTGGCAGCCAAGAGGATCAGAAAACCCACATAGGAACTGTGAAAATTCTGACCTAGAAATGTGTGCCCTTTTATTTATAGTCCACTTAAGTTTAACCCGTCTGTATTAGCACTAATAGCTACGCTTATTATTTTAATCTCAAATTTCATATTCTGAACCTAGCATTTTTTCTAAGATTTGTCATATTTTTATTATAATTTTTTGCAACACTTTTTCGATACGCGTTTACATGCAGTCGGTATAAGTTCTGACGTCAGTTCTCATTATTTCGACTCCAAATTTGACATATCAGTCCTAAATATTATTTTAGGAATATTCATACACTTATTATAATTTTTCGAGATACTTCACCGGTACGCACTTATACTGTGAAACAGATCCGGTATCTGCACTTTTCGTCAAAAAAGTGACTTTCAGCGTTATTAAGTCCTTATAATAATTATTTAAGTCTTTCCATAATTATTCAAGGTCAATTATGAATTTATTTCCTAAACTCATAATTAATTATTTAAATTCCTAATTTAGCGGTGCAGGTTCTTACATTTTTCTTTATAGTTGGGGTTAGATGAAACTCAATTGAATCTTTATATTTTTGAATTAATCTTTAATGTAATTTTCCCTTTTTATATTGAATGAAAGTGTCTTTGCTTAATTCCTTCTATGAGTTGTTCTTGTAGATTGAATTAGGATTCGTATATGATAATAGGGTTGTTGGTATATGAATTTGATTTGACTCATTCATCATTAATTTGTATGATTCTATGAATAGACATATGAATAGTGTCATATATAATTTTTATGATTCTTGATTTTAATGCTTAAATCCTTTTCAGAAACACCAAAGAATTAGGATTCTCTTAAGGGAGTGAAAGGTTAGAATGCCAAGGGATTGGTTTTTAACTAATTTAGGGGAATTGATGGGCAATATAAAAAGGACGATTAATTAAGGTTTTAATTCAAAACATAAATAAGAGATTGGGGGAAATTGAATCCCTAACTACGTTTCTTGATTGTCAAGTGACTCATATTTTGCGTTCTTGTTTTGTTATTTAATTTAGTTTTCATTAAATTCTCTTGATCAATTGTCCAACTAAAGCGTAAATAGTGAATTAGTGTTTGAAATCTAATCCTTGTGAGAACTATCTCTTACTCCTAGTTATTACTTTTACTACCGGTACACTTGCTGAAGTCGCAACATTGACACTAATGGCGCAATTATCCCTCGCTTATGTTTTTGTAATCACCACACTAATGGAGCATCAGCTCTCCATTCATGGAGGTATTCCTATATATACATTATGCTTGTATTAGAAAATGGTTGCTGAATGAGAATTAGAAGTGTCTACCATAATTCTCTTTGTCTTCGCTCGTCTTTCTCTCTTGATCTTCTCTATCCTTTCTCGCACTTTGTCTTGTATCACATCTTTCCATTATCTCTCCCTCATTATTTCATAACAATTATCTTATTTTAGCAAAAAAGAAAGAAAAAAAGGGAACATTTTATAAGTTTTTCAGCCAAGAAATTTTTTATGCGGGGGGTTAAATAAAAGAAATAAGTATCTATTTTTTAATTTGTTGTTTGTATTTGTCTTAGCTAAATTTCCATAATATATCTAAAAATGATTTCCAAATTATTTCTTATCATCACTATAACACAAATTCATGACTTTATTTATTCCCCGCCTACCTCAATTTATTTAGGTAGAGAACAGGTAATAAATTATTTCTTATAATTTTTAAATGCTTTTAGCTTATGTGCTTAATGTCTTGAGGTTCTTGATTCGACTTTCACCAAAAATTTCCTATGATTTTTTTCCTCTTGAGATCCCATTTCCTTACGGGTTAATCTATTGAGAGCTTTAGCATAGAAACACTCAAGTTTTTCATTGGTCGGTGACTTTAAAATAACATAGATTTGAATCTTCAAAATAAGTGGAGCAAAATCAAAATCTAAAAAGTAGTTAAGTAGAATTAGAGCATTCCAAAGTTCGAATATTTTGCGGCAAAATCCTTTCTTTATTCCCTTGCCAAGTCTCGTTGATTTTCTCATCATTTGAAATGGTACTTTCGTATTCCCCTCATGATGACATTATTAATTAACCTTAATTTGCCAAATAATCACATGCATGATTGAAAATCCTAATAAATTATCTTATGTTAAGTTGACAAAGTTCCATAGAAGGTCATAGTTGTAATACCCCGCGGACACCCGGTGTATTAACTCAATTATGGTATTAAGCGCAGCCAGAATCATTCCTTAAATAATTAATTAGGGCTAAGATAACCTCTTTGTATGTAAGATTGTGAAATAAAAGCTAGATATATTGAAAAATATGGATAAACTTTTTCTTTTAATTAATAAGTTCATTTCTTAATACACCTAAACCATTGGTTATAATGATTATCTTAAGTAGAAAGGTCCTACACAAGCCTATAATCCCAGAACAAGTGGCCTACATAAGCCTAAAGGGGTAAAAGATAGAAAAATAGCAATCAAGCCAGCACCTTAAAATGGCACTTTAACGCGCAAAACAGGTCCAATATTCCCCGGTATAGCACATCAAAGAGTGTTAGCGCATTATAGTGCTTTCTGAGTGCATTAAAATGTGCTTAACCCGAGAGCTAGCATGCTTTCAGCGCGTTAAAAGCACTGGAATTGAATCATCAGGGTTCTTTCAACCCTAGTGTGTTAAAATGCACTAAATCAGAAATCTAAGGTTCCTATTTGGTGCCTTAGCCCCTAGTTTAGAGCATTTGCACTACCCTTACAACCTAATTGACCATACCATCAAATACAACAAAATAAACTACATCACTTTACACACTTATTCCCAAAGTGTTAATCAATTTGGCTTTAAGCAATCTCATATACATCAAATACCTTTTCATACTTGTATTTCAATACAATTCAACATTTTTATATATACAAAACACATATACTTGATTTCAAGTACATCACATCCCAAACTAAGTCATCCATGCATTACATTTATTAATACTAGCTTGTATTAGAAGTCATCAAAATATCTACAAGCCTTTCTCCCAAAAGAATGGTTTTGTAATTAACTATACACAAAAGATATACAAGTAAATCCCCCCCCCCCCCAAAAAAAAGACATATCATCATCAAAATATGCAATTAGCCTTAATGGGTAGAAGTGCTCCCTTCCCAAAGATGGGCCAGTCATTCCTCCTTGAAAACCTGAAACATGTCCCTAAAGGGGGTGAGAGATGAATCTCAGTAAACTAATAGCCCTTGAAGATCACTCCGTATAATAACCCTAAATGGTAAAATGCCTAATTGTGTTGGATTAATTATTTAATTATGCATAATCAGATTAATTAAGTGAAAGTCTTAATATAAAGGTTAGATTAAATATTTATCAAACACATTGTAGATAAAATAAGTGGTATGATTAGTTCAATCAATATGGGAGTATTTATTTGAAAAGCCCACTTATGAAGTGGTTAAGCGGGTATAAGTGAGAAAATATGAATTTTTCCATAATTAACATACGAGAAATTAGATTAAAAATCTAGTTCTTGCATCAAGTTGTTCCTGGAGTGGAAACAATATTCAGCAGGTTGTTCCCGGAATAGAAACGACGTTTAGCAAGTTGTTCTCGGAGTATGAACGACGTTCAGTAAGTTGTTTTCATAGTGGGAACGATATTCGGTACGTCATTCCCACTTTCAGAGGGTTGTTTTTATAGGGGGAACGATGTTTATAAGTTGGGAATACCATAAAGTCACATTTGGAAGAAAAATGTAAATAGTGAAATTTTCGGGTAAGAAAATGTAATTTTGTGAAAGTTATCGGAAATCCAAAAATAATGTTGGGAGTAATTATTAAATTACTTTGGTGAATACTAAAATTATGATTTAATGATTAGATTATGAATTAAAATAGGATTTATGATGAATTAAAATCATAATTAACATAGCTTTTTTTTGGTTAACACAATAACGCATTGCCTCCTTTTTATCTCTCACAATAACGCATTGCCTCCTTTTTATCTCTCTATATGTACTTTCTTTCAATAAATTTCTTCCAGATTTGAAATGGACGGTTGATTTTTTTGGGGCCTTATAAACTCAATAAGCGCTTTTCAAAACCACTTGTAACTTCCTGAAGTCCAATGAGGTACCTACCCTATATACCTGTCATTCAAGAGGTTATAACATAAACCATTATAACCACGCATCGCAAAGTGGTTGTTAATGCATCATGCTGTCGAACAAACATTTTACTAAATGTAATATTTACTGTTCCACCAGTTTGTTTGTTTTTTTCTGGATCGGCCGTCACGCATGTCTAATTTATTGTGTCGGTCACGTTGGCTCTTTACAGGTGTTATACCTTACAAGTTATTGAAATCTAGCTGAGATTTAGCAAGAAGATCAAGTAATGTGCAAAAGATGCATCTTTAACACTGAGGAGAGGTATCTATAAGTTAGAGCAAATTCGCCAACAATGAAAGAGAGTCATAATAGTTTATGCTCTTTTGGACCTCATTAATTATATGTGAGATAAATATACTCACTTAATACATAAAATACGTGTGCAAGGGGAATAAGATCAATTAAAGTGATGTAACATTTGTCTGATTCTCAGTGTTTACTCGAGATAGATCTAAACCCATCCATGCACATTACTTCTTCTTTGGCTTTCGGGATCGTTTTTATAGAGGTTTTTTTAATTATTTTTTTTTAAAAATTTTTATCTTTTCTTTTTGTACGGACAATTTAGTAATTTTTGTTCTTTGACTTTTCATTGTCTATTTAATAGTAGGCGCATGATATACTTATCATCAAAAAAGTTTACCACTCTTACAATCAATTTAATCACCGTTGATTTTTGTCAATCTAACGGTTATATTCTATTGGAAATTAATAATTAATTAATAAATATGACAGAATAAATGTTATTAATTTCCAATAAATTATAACCGTTAGATTGACGAAAATTAACGGTGATTAAATTGGTTATAAGAGTGATAAATTTTTTTGGTGGTAAGTGAATCCTTTTCCTTAATGGTATTATAAACCCTATTTTATTTGATTATTTTTTATTAAATAAAAATATTGTTAAAAGCTGTTGCTTCTCTGAATCTAATTCTTTATGTTTAGCCAATTCGCACTACCTCTAGGCTGCAGATTCCTTCAAGTACTTGTTCAAAAAATGCTCATGATTGGCAAATGAGAATCGACTCAATTTATAGTATAGAATAATCTCGACAAAAAGATCTCATTTTCAATTTGTAATGGTTTGATGTAAGTTATATGTAAGAATTATTATAAAATCGCTAAAATTAACTTGCCAGATACGTCATCACATTGGAATATATCAACCTTCCTTCGTGTTATGGACCAGAGGAAGGCTCATGGTCGCGGAAAGCTCGAATAGCGCAAGCCTACAGGTAAGCAATATAAATAGGAGCTAAAGATAACAGGTATGGTGGATTTCTTTGACCCTATTTTATGCAATCACGACAGTGCACACACACACCCCTCAGGCTAAGGCCGTCATATAGTGTGTTGTGATTCTCTATCCCCAAGGTACCTAGTTCATAGGTATCTAGAGAGAAGCACTTAAATCCTAGATCAATCATCCAATCTCAGTTGGACACATCTGCCTCAGGCAGAACACTTCCTAAATTTCTTTTACAAAAAAATTAAAAAAAAAAGTTCATGATTGCACTTCCACTTAAATTCAAGTAGGTTTCGCAGTAATATGATAAACAGTATGTAATATATATCCTAATTGTGTCGGACATAATTCAATTTTTTAAAACTAGAATGAAAGTGAGAAAGGTGTTAATTAAGATCAAAAGTTTGTCCACCAAAAAAAAATAAAAATCAAAAGTTTTATTGTACCCAAATATTTACCATTGATTACTAATTAATAACTAATAAGACATTTATAACTTTTTTAAATGACTAATAAATAATGGCAGTTTTTTTTGGGCAATTTCAATTTATAAATTACATGCATCGAAATTGAATCCCTAAGTAGGTGATGGGTCTTTCAACTCGAACACCAATCCATGTGGATGAGGGGACCACAGGGGGAGACCAGTTATCCACTTGAACTAAAGTTTTGTTCGTCCTCAAGACATCAACAATTATTGTTGCTGGTTGTGATTTTACTTGTTGTAAACAGGAATCTAGATTTCTCTATCAACAATGCGTGTCGTTCTTAAAGCCGATAGGTCCCCGGACCCCCATAGAGTTTGTCCCCCACTAAGTCAATCCAAAACCAGAGCACTGACATAGACCCACCCACACTCAATAATTCAACCAGGTTTGCTAGTATTTCCGCGAAGACGAAAGTCAATACAATTCCCCGCATTCTAGGGGAATTTGTTCTTTTAGATCTCATGTGCTCCTTTCATTTAAGAAGTGGTGTTGGGATAAAAAAATTATTTTTTAATTTTTTTTTTCTCTCTTTCTTATTAATTAAGTGATTTTGATTGGTTCGAAGTATTGAATTAATGATGATTCGAGACTATTGAAATTCTTCTCACATTTAAGGTGTGTAACAACCTTTAGGGGCAGTTGGTATAAGAAATTTTTTTGGAATCAAACGAAACTGACATTGGCAAATTTAATTTACTAACGTTTGGTATAGGATTCTGAAAATATTTTTGGGAAAATTAGATTCTCTAGAAAAAAAATTTATGTAGCAAAATGCTATCTAAGAATACTATCAGGATCCCCGTGACGAGGGAAAATTTCACAAGAAAAACTTGACAAAATTAACCCTATGTTAACCCACCGCTCTCCCACTCTCTTCCTCGTTCTTGCTTCCATTCAGGAAGTGATACTTGGACAAAAAATTATTTTTTATTTTTCCTTTCTCCTCATTAGTTGTATAATTTTGTTGGTCCAGACCACTGAGTTAATGGTGGTTCGGGACCACTGAATTTCTTCTCACATTAATTAGGGTGTTTGCTATAAGAAATCTTTTTGGATTCCCAGGAAACTGATATTAAAATTTTATTTACTAATGTTTGGTATAGGATTTTGAAATTTTTTTTTCAGAAAAATCAAATTCTCAGAAATTTTTTTTTAACTAAAATGTTATCCAAGAATATGATCAGATTCTCGATGGGAAAATTTCACACGAAAAACTTGACAAAATTAACCCTATGCTAACGCACCGCTCTCCCACTCTCTTTTTCTTCGTTCTTGCTTCCATGGAGTTTCATTTCCAAATTAGATTTTGAGTGTGATTGAATCATTTCCCTATGCAACTGTTCGGTTACTTTATGGGGAACACTGCCATCTCTATCCGTAAAACACGTGAAAAGTCTCCTCCAACCATCTTTAGCCAAGCCTACTAAGTAACCGAACAAAACGAAATTTAAGTCACAATGGATGAAAAAAAGTTTTATACAACTCCAGTCTCAATGATTACTACTGAGAGCCATTTTCAGAAAAACAAAGGGCCTCATTAAAACATTTTATTTTCGCGCTCATTCTTCTTATCTAAAGCATATCTTTCATTCTCTTTCTCCCAATCTCACTCATAATAAAAAAGGAAAAAGAAAAAAAGTTTCATTCTTCAAAGGTCTGCGCAGTGCATACACACATGCACATTACTAGGCTTGTTTGTCAATGGAGGAAGAAGAAGACCAACAAAAGCTTCCAGATCTGGTGAAATCACATTTTCGGTGAAATTGTGCTAGGAGATTATATTCCCAACAATATTAATCAACCAAGTATTAGCTTTTAGGTGATGTCACTGGATAGTTTATTTTCCCACCATGATTCATAGAAACAAAAAAATTTCTCCTCTAACAAACGCCCTATTAAGAATATTTATAAGAAAATTCCTTTGTGCTTTTAAGGTTAAGAAAAAACTCATTCTATATCATTTAGTGTATATTATTTCAATTTTATGAAGGAATAGGATTATTTTATAGGCATGTAACTTATACTCTTAATTCTAGTTCTTGATCATATTTATATCTAATGGCTCTAATTTATTAGTTATGTACGCCGTTATACGCAAATAAGTCAATATTAAGATTATGTATAAAATTTCTTATTCTTATACCAGTATTAATTGATTAATCCCCTTATTTAAATTACTGGTACCTTCTACTTTAATAATATTTGTAATATTATAAATGAACTAATGCTCTAATTAGTAGAAAAGAAATAATTTTTTTTGCTCCAGTAGAATTTAAAGATTTTTCTTATCTATGAGCTAGCCTCAACTTCTCCCTTTTCAACTTTGAATGATATTTCTTGATGAACACACATTGTTTGTTGTAGTAAAATCTTCACTCAGCTCGCCAATTCTACCATCCTAGTATAGATCAGCAGTTTAATTTCTTTATAATTTGTATCCCATTATGGTCATGCAAAAGCTATTGTTCTTTGCTTGCATGAATGTTATATTCATGACGGAGTACTAAATTTACCAAACTCTTCTCCAAAAAAAAAAATACCAAGCTAGACCTCTACAATGAAAATTGAAAAATCCCTAACAACTTCTAGTACATTATCGTAACTTGTAGGATCAATGTCACTCAACAAGAGACAACTTGAGAGTTAACAAGGCTCTCTCCTACTACGAATGTACTGCACCAGACCTTGTGTATTTATAGGTAGATCAAAGATTGGGTCAAATGGTGGATCTTCAATTTCTTGAGGATCTACTTATTCTTGATATTGTTCTTCCACATGTGATACTAATATTTCTACTAGTTTCATTTATATATTATCATGTTGAATTTTCAATTATTGTTCCCTTGTTTCACCTAGAGATATATCTTTTTCCCCTTGAACAATCAAGGGAACAATGGATGAAGCTTCTAGAGATTCTGGAAATTCTTGATCTGAGATAAATCTTATCAAGAATAACCTTACTTAAGAGCTTATAATTTCTCATCTAGTTCTCCTTTAAGAAAATCACGTGAGTGCTCACTTAGATTAACTTGTCCTTAAGACTAAATAAGAAATCATCCCTGTTTTTCTTAGGGTAACCAAAAGATATACAATCTTCCGTATAAGATTCCATCTTATTTGACTGTTGCTGTAGGACGTGTGCCATAGCACCCTAAATCCGAATATGGTTTGATCTGGGCCTGCACCCTTTTCATAGTTCTTTAGGTGTCTTTACAACAAACTTTGACAGAACCAAGTTAAGAAGGTACATCTCCTTTTCTTAGGCATCTCCCTAGAACGTTATTGGTAAGGATGAATAACTGAACACGGACTTTGTAAGAACCCACACCGTTAATTAAGGAATTTTAATTAATACATTATGAGAAAATAGAAAATGATTCCATAATTGACCCTAATAATTATTATGAGGCTCTAATAATTATAATAAGTGAGTAAAAATGCTGAAATGCGTTTTTCGGAAGAAAAGTGCAGATACCGGTTCTGCTAGTCGGTATAAAGGTGTACCGAAAAAGTATCCCGGGAAATTAAAGTAAGTGCATGATAATTACTAGAATGATTTATAGGACTTGTAAAACGAGTTTCAAGTCCAAATAATGAGAACTGGTGCCAGAATCTGATACTGGCTATGAAAAGCGCGTACCGAAAAGGTGCTCAGAAAATTATAAGAAAAATATGATAATTCTTGTAAAATTGAGTAGGTTAAGAATCCAGAGTTTGAGATTAAAATTCTAAACATAGCAATTAAAGCTTATACTGTGTGTTAATCTTTGAGTGGGCTATATATACCCTCTTTAAGGGCACAATGCCCTAGAAAAATGAATTGGCTGCGTGAATTTGCGTTGGTGGCTGACCAAAACTGTTCTCCTTGGTCTCCTTCACCTTCTCTTGAGCCAAGTTGGGACCTTTGGCATTGATCCTTCTCTTTTCTTCTTGTAAACACTTGGGAATCATCTTTGTGAGGGTGTGAGGGTGCTTTGCTTGGGGTTTTAGTCACTGTTTCTGATCAGGGGGTGTGCTGAGTTGGGGTGTGGGTTGAGAGCCACCTTCTTCTTGGTTTTCGAAGCTTCATGAAGCTACCTTTGTGAAGAAAGGAACCATCTTGTTCGAGCATTTTCGTGTTCTGTCCTAGTCAGAGGTTGAGGGACTGTTGGTGAGCTCCAAGGGCCTCTTGGTTCTGAGTTTTGAGCCTTGGTATGTTGTACCACCCTTTGATCATGAGTTTTATGCTTAAAAATGGAACCTTGATGCATGTAAAGGTTAAAAGATGATAACTTAACGTTGGGTAATGTCAAACACACCTAGAAATGCATGTTTAAATATTTAAAATCGGTAAAAACCCAACCTTGGAAGGATATCTTCACGAAGTGCAGTTTCTGCATTCTGTCGTGAAATATCCGGATATCTGCCCGTGGAATATCCGGATATGGGGATATGGATATCCGGATATTGATATCCGGATATGCACCCGAGGAATATCCGAATATTCTGGGATTTCGTAGAACAGTAGCTGTGCTGTGTGTACAGTAGGCTATTGGGGGTTTGTGGACCCTAGATTGATGAAGTTGAACTTCTGTAATTAATGAACTAAGTCAGAATCAAGTGATTAAGGGCTTATGGCTTGGACGGGAGCCTTAAGACGTAAAATATAAAGGAAAGGCGTGGTCTTTAAGTTATATGCTTGTGGTGCATTATTATTGATATATTGTTGGTCCATAACAGATTGTGAATCTGCTGTGTTTGGACTTTGAGCTGTGGACTCTTGGCTTTGGGTGTTAGCTTGCAAGGCAGGCTTTCGTGTCCTCGGTTTAGCCATGTTGTGGTTCCACCATGTCCCTTGGGGGTGTGGTTATATGCATGCTGTGTTACATGCTTTGAATATTTGAAATGTTGTTGAGCTTTATGTGTAATGACTTTTAATATGCATGTGTTGTTTCATCTTGACGGTAAGCCTGAGTATGTGGCGTCATACGATATGGTGATCCGGGGTGAACGCAAGTGGCGTCTTGCACTAATTGTGGGTAATAGACGTATACTTATTCCTGCATTTCTCTGGCCAGTAGAATAGAATTGACACACATGACATGATTATCTGCTGCATTGCACTGCTTTAGAAATGATATTGATGAACTGCTTTTAAACTTATATTGCACATGTAAGTGAGCTTGGGGTGGAAGATCCTTGACGACCCCTTGTCTTACTGAGATTTCTTGTTTAAAGATCTCACCCCACGTTTGGGGAATGCTTATTTCAGGTTCAGGTAGTATGGTGACTGATGCCTCTGGCGGCAGGAGGCCAGAGCTTAGCTGATTATGATATTTATATTGTATTGCTGCCATGATTGAATTTGGATGCTCTTTATGTTTTCCGCTATTTATGATTATGTTGTTATTGAGACTGATGCTGGGCTTGTTTCCTTATTTGAGTGAGCAGGAGGATTGTCCATGACACTTTATGTTAGTACTTTTAGATTGGAGTTGTATAATCTGCTAGTTGGTCCGGCCTACTTGTGGTAGTCCCGTGATTTCTAGAGACACACTTTTAGAGGTTCGTGAAGCGAACCGGAGGACCACTGAGGATGTGATGTCCTCGTGGCGAACAGGATGGCGAACATGACGATGATGAGAGTCATGTTGGAGGAGATGAGGGCTGGTCCTGCTGCAGGCCAATTACCACCGCCACCACTGCCGCCGCCTCCACCTAGTGTTCAGGATGAGAGCCTGAGTCACATTGGCAGTGCTGCTTATGTCGCTGAGACGAGGGAGACTCTTGTAGAGCCTGCTGAGGATCGTGATGTGATAGATCGCCGGCTGAATGCTTTCAGGAAGCATAAGCCACCTGTGTTTGAGGGGTCTTTGGATCCTATTGCTGCTGCAAGATGGCTGGAGTCGCTGGACAAGGTATTTCGGGTCATGCAGTGTACAGACCCACAGAAGCTGATGTTCTCGACTTACATGCTGGAGGGCGATGCCCATGAGTGGTGGACGAACACCTCTCGTGCTTATGAGATGCAGGGTCGTGTTTTGACGTGGCCATTCTTTGAGGAGTGTTTCTTGGGCAGATACTTTCCCTATGATGCGCAGGAGAGGAAACAAGGGGAGTTTGATAGATTGGTTCAGGGCTCGATGTCTGTTGACGAGTACTTGGCCAAGTTCAATGAGCTGGTGAAGTTTGCGCACTTCCGGATGGTTCTTCCTACTCCGATGTTTTTGTCTGCTAAGTTCCGTAGAGGACTTAGTGAGGTGATTGCTGAGCATATTGCTGGAGCTGCTTCGAGGGACTTTGGTACACTGGTTCAGCAGTGTAAGGACATTGAGGATGTCTGCGTAGCGAGTAAGGCCAAGAGGGCCAAGGTCGACGAGACCAAGGGGACTGTTAGTTCCACTCCTGTTTCTACTTCTTGGAAGGACAGGAAGTTTGCTGGGAAGGGAAAGGGTAAACAGTTGGCGACTAGGCAGGCGCCTGGTCAGTTCAAGAGGACTGCTTCACAGCAGGGGAGTTTTGCTAGGCCTCCTTCCACTCCGAGATGTGCGGGGTGCGGAAAGGAGCATGCTGGTCGTTGTGCTTCGGGTCAGTTGATTTGCTTCCAGTGTGGCAAGGAGGGCCACTTCTCTAGAGACTGTCTGTCGTCGACGGCGAAAGCTGCAGCTGTTCAGGAATTCCTTTGCAGATGGTTCCGATGGCTTCTACTTCGGCACCTGCAGTGCCACCTTCTGTTGGGCGTGTTTACACCTTGGATAGGCAGCAGTCGGACCGCGCTCCGAACCTTGTTAGAGGTACTTTGTCGATTGGTGGTATTGTTGTTGATGCATTGCTTGACTCCGGGGCTACGCATTCGTTTGTTGCTACCTTGATTGCTTTGGGGCTTGAGTTGCCCATGTCTGTGCTTTCTCCACCGTTGCGGGTGACTACCGCCACCGGAGAAATATGTGATTCTACCATTGTACATCGTGATGTAGCGTTTCAGAGGGATGGCCGTGAGTTCTTGGTGGATCTGATAGGATTGCCGATGGCCAACTTGGAGATTATTCTGGGCATGGATTGGTTGTCTAGAAACTGCGCAAGGATTGATTGTTGTGCAAAGCGCGTGGTGATGTCTCCGTGTGATTCCACAGCTAGTTCCTCGCCATATATTTCATTGCTGCAGGCTAGGAAGGCCTTGATAGCAGGGGCAATTGGTTATGTCATGTTGGGAGGTTTGGTGAGTGGGACACAGGAGGATATCACTGGCATACCTGTGGTGGGGGAGTTCCTCGAGGTGTTTCCTGAGGAGATTCCTGAGTTTTCGCCACAGCGGGATATAGAGTTCTCCATTGATTTGTTGTCTGGTGTGGGACCGATTTCTTTAGGTCCATATCGTATGTCGCCACCGGAGTTGGCTGAGCTGAAGAAGCATATTGAGGATCTTTCAGCGAAAGATTTCATCCGGCCGAGTGTGTCTCCTTGGGGAGCACCGGTCATCTTTGTGAAGAAGAAGGACGGGACAATGAGATTGTGCACCGACTACCGGCAGTTGAACAAGGTGACAATCAAGAACAAGTATCCCATTCCTCGGATCGATGATCTGTTGGATCAGCTCAGGGGCGCTTGTTTGTATTCCAAGATCGATCTCCGGTCCGGATACCATCAGATTCGGGTGAAGCCAGAGGATGTCCCTAAGACCGCGTTTCGTTCGAGATACGGTCACTTTGAGTATTTGGTGATCCTGTTCGGACTCACCAATGCGCCAGCAGTGTTCATAGATTACATGAACAGGATTTTCCAGCCGTATCTGGATCAGTTTGTGATCGTCTTCATTGATGACATTCTGATTTACTCCAAGACTGAGGAGGAGCATGCGGAGCATCTGAGGATTGTTTTGCATGTGCTGAAGGAGAAAAATATTTATGTTAAACCTTCTAAGTGTGAGTTTTGGCTCAAATCAGTCAAGTTTCTGGGGCATGTGATTTCAGCAGATGGAGTTGCAGTGGATCCCAACAAGATTGAGGTCGTGCTGGATTGGGAGAGGCCCAAGACAGTTACGGAGGTGAGGAGCTTCTTAGGTTTGGCTGGTTACTATCGGAGGTTCATCAAGGGTTTCTCCACGATGGTTCTCCCTTTGACTCGCCTTACCCGAAAGGAGACTCCATTTGTGTGGACTCACGAGTGTGAGGCGTGCTTTCAGGAGTTGAAGGAGAGATTGACTTCTTCACCTGTGTTGATCCTTCCTGATCCTGAGGAGCAGTTTGAGCTTTACTGTGATGCTTCTGGAAAGGGGCTGGGCTGTGTGTTGATGCAGTCTGGTAGGGCTGTTGCTTTTGCTTCAAGGCAGTTGAAGCCTCATGAGGAGAATTACCCGACTCATGATTTGGAGTTGGCTGCGATTGTGTTTGCTTTCAAGATTTGGAGGCATTACCTGTTTGGCATGCAGTTTGCAGTGTTCAGTGATCACAAGAGCTTGAAGTATCTGTTTGATCAGAAAGAGCTAAACATGAGGCAGAGGAGATGGATGGAGTTTCTGAAGGACTACGACTTTGAGTTGAAGTACCATTCTGGCAAGGCCAATGTGGTAGTTGATGCTTTGAGTCGGAAATCCGTGAGTCTATCCATTTGACGATGGGTGACTTCGACCTCATAGAGAAGTTTCGAGATCTGAAGGTGACCACCTTGTTTGGGGGTTCACTTCTCGAGATGGAAACTGTGGGAGTCAGGAATGAGCTTATGGAGAAGATCCAAGAGGCACAAGTGTAGAGAGAATGTCTCGACTACGTAAAGAACCAAGACAGTGTGTCTTGGAATGAGGATGGACTTCTGTTGTTTCAGAAGCGTGTTGTGATTCCTCGAGGTCCTTTGACCGAAGAGGTTATGGCGGAGGCCCATAAGGGACAATTTACTGTTCATCCTGGTGCTACAAAGATGTACCAAGACCTGAAGAGAAATTTCTGGTGGCCAGGAATGAAGAAGGACATAGCTGTGTATGTGTCCAAGTGTTTGATCTGCCAGAAGGTGAAGATTGAACACCAGAAGCCGTCTGGTAAGCTTCAACCTCTTGAGATTCCAGAGTGGAAATGGGAGAGCATTTCTATGGACTTCGTTGTGGGTTTGCCGAAGACTCAGGTTGGATGTGACTCGATATGGGTCATTGTGGACAAATTGACAAAGTCTGCCCATTTTCTTCCAGTGAAGGTGAGCTTCACTACAGAGCAGTTGGCCAAGCTTTACATTCGCGAGATTGTGAGGCTTCACGGGGTGCCCGAGAGTATCATTAGTGATAGGGACCCGAAGTTCACATCTCGGTTCTGGGAGGCGCTGCAGGGAGTTTTTGGTACGCAGTTGAGACTGAGTACAACCTATCACCCTCAGACTGATGGACAGACTGAGCGGACTATCCAGACCTTGGAGGACATGTTGCGGGCTCGCACGTTGGAGCAGGGCTCGACATGGGATAGGTACCTTCCATTGGTGGAGTTTTCGTATAACAACAGTTTCCATGCTAGCCTGGGCATGGCACCCTACGAGGCGCTCTACGGTAGGAGGTGTCGGACACCTACCTGCTGGTCTGAGGTTGGGGATCGTGAGTTGTTTGGCTTGGACTTTGTCCAAGATACCACCCTGCAGATCCAGATGATCAGGGAAAAGCTGAAGCAGGCGCAGAATCGCCAGAAGAGTTACTACGATGTCAAGCATCGCCACTGGAGTTCAGTGTGGGTGAGCACGTGTTTGTGAGACTTTCACCTGTCACCGGTGTTGGACGGGCACTCGGAGTAAGGAAGCTGAGCCCGCGCTTTATTGGGCCATACCAGATTCTTGGTAGAGTAGGACCTGTTGCCTACCGGCTTGCCTTGCCTCCGAACCTGGCTAACATCCACGACGTGTTTCACGTGTCTCAGCTTCGGAAGTACATAGCAGATCTGTCGCAAGTGGTGCAACCTGATGATGTGGAGGTTCGGGAGAACCTAAAGACTCCTGTTGGACCACTAAAGATTCTCGATCGTGGCGAGAAGCAGCTGAGGAGCAAGATCATTCCGATGGTCAAAGTGCAGTAGACCGGAAGAACTCCTGAGGAGTGTACTTGGGAGCGTGAGGACGAGCTTCTCCGGCAGTACCCCGTGTTTCGACCAGCTATGTTTCTGATTTTGAGGTCAAAATCCTAAAAAGGTGGGGTGAATGTAAGAACCCGCACCGTTAATTAAGGTATTTAATTAATTAATTATGAGAAAATAGAAAATGATTCCATAATTGACCCTAATAGTTATTATGAGGTTTTAATAATTATAGTAAGTGATTAAGAATGCTGAAAGTCGCTTTTCGGAAGAAAAGTGCAGATACCGGTTCTGCTAGTCGGTATAAATGCGTACCGAAAAAGTATCCCGAAAAATTATAATAAGTGCATGATAATTACTAGAATAATATGTAGGACTTGTAAAATGAGTTTCAAGTCCAAATAATGAGAACTGGTGCTAGAAACCGATACTGGCTATGAAAAGTGCGTACCGGAAAGGTACTCCGAAAATTATAAGTAAAATATGATAATTCTTGTAAAATTGAGTAGGTTAAGAATCCAAAGTTTGGGATTAAAATGCTAAGCGTAGCAATTAAAGCTAATATTGTGTGTTTATTGGGTAAGTGACTATAAATACCCTTATTAAGGGCACATTGCCCTAGAAAACTGACTCATGCGTGAGTGTTAGGAGGCTGGTCAGCTGCTGGTTTCTTGCCTCTGGTTTCTCCTCCATTTGTGAGCCAAGTTGCCACCTTTGCTCCATTTCTTCTCCTCTTTGAGTGAGTAAACACTTGGTGTGAGTAAGAGTGACCTTGGGAGAGTGTTAGAGGCTTTGTTTCTGAGTGTTGGGGGTTGTTTTGTGGTTGTGAAGGGGCTGAGTTGGTGGTTTGTGGTGTTGGAGCTTTCTCCTTGGCTTGTGAGCTTCAAAGTGTCAACCTTTGTGAAGAAAGGACCCTTCTTGGTGTACATTTTCGTGCACAGTGTTGAGACAGAACCATTAGGAGTTTCTTGTGAGCTCCAAGAGCCTTCATTTCTGAGTTTGAGCTTGGGTAAGCTTCATCACCTTTGATCATGAGTCTTTGAGCTTAAAAATGGAACCTTGATGCATGTAAAGGTTAAAAGATGATAACTTAATGTTGGGGTTGGTCAAACTCACCTAGAAATGCATGTTTAAGTGTCTAGAATCAGTAAAAACCCAACCTTGGAAGGATATCTTCACGAAATGCAGTTTCTGCATTCTGTCATCCGGATATCTGCCCGAGAAATATCCGGATATGTGATATCCGGATATGGGATTTGGATATTCGGATATTGGATATCCGGATATGGGAATCTGGATATCCGGATATGTACAGTAAAATATCCGGATATGGTCCAGAGGAATATCCGGATATTCTGGGATTTCGTAGAACAGTAGCTGTGTTGTGTGTACAGTAGGCTATTGGGGGTTTGTGAACCCTAGATTGATGAAGTTGAACTTCTGTAATTAATGAACTAAGTCCGAATCAAGGGATTAAGGGCTTATGGCTTGGTATGGAGCCTTAAGACGTAAAACGTAAAGGAAAGGCGTTGTCTTTAAGTTATATGCTTGTGGTGCATTATTATTGATATAGTATTGGTCCATAACAGATTGTGAATCTGCTGTGTTTGGACTTTGAGCTGTGGACTCTTGGCTTTGGGTGTTAGCTTGTAAGGTAAGCTTTCGTGTCCTCGGTTTAGCCATGTTGTGGTTCCACCATGTCCCATGGGGGTGTGGTTGTATGCATGCTGTGTTACATGCTTTGAATATTTGAAATGCTGTTGAGCTTTATGTGTAATGGCTTTTAATATGCATGTGTTGTTTCATCTTGACGGTAAGCCTGAGTATGTGGCGTCATACGATATGGTGATCCGGGGTGAATGCAAGTGGCGTATTGCACTATGTGTGGGTATTTGGCGTATAAAATCCTGCATTTCTCTGGCCAGTACAATAGAATTGACACACATGACATGATTATCTGCTGCATTGCACTGTTTTAGAAATGATATTGATGAACTGCTTTTAAACTTATAATGCACATGTAAGTGAGCTTGGGGTGGAAGATCCTTGAGGACCCCTTGTCTTACTGAGATTTCTTGTTTAGAGATCTCACCCCACGTTTGGGGAATGCTTATTTCAGGTTCAGGTAGTTTGGTGACTGATGCCTCTGGCGGCAGGAGGCCAGAGCTTAGCTGATTATGATATTATGTTGTATTGCTGCCATGACTGGATTTGGATGCTGTTTATGTTTTTCCGCGATTTATGATTATGTTGTTGTTGAGACTGATGTTGGGCGTGTTGCCTTATTTGAGTGAGCATGGGGATTGTCCATGACACTTTATGTTATAACTTTTAGATTGGAGTTGTATAACCTGCTAGTTGGTTCGGCCTACTTGTGGTAGTTCCGTGATTTCTAGAGACACACTTTTATTATCTATGTTATGAGGTATTTCAGTTAGCTGTTTTATTGCAATTGCATACAGACGATGTTTTATTAATTGATTAATAAGCAAGTTGGTAATGATAATGACATCATAATTGAAAAGAAAAAGATATTCCGCATTTTAAATTAAGCGCTGCTTAATACGATAGTATGATAACATTACCGGATATATACGGGGTGTTACAGACCTCTACAATGAAAATTGAAAAATCCCTAAATTTCTAGTTCCAGGTGATATATGCAAGCAAGTAAAATGGTATTTTGGATTGGCAATGCGTATAGTTCAACTAGGAATCAAGGATCATATAACCTCATTTGAAAAGGCTTCAATTCGAGTCTTGTACGCGCGTTGCCAATAATATTCCTTGATAAGCAATATGTGAATATCATTGTAAGTTCTCTGATTGATTGATATATGTGACATGCTCTTGTCTTGGAATGAGAGAGCCTCTAATCTCTTAAACTTTCATTCACTAGAAAAAATATATATGATATGTAATGTCTTAAACCTTTTTTCCCCTCGTTAATGATTCAAACTTCATGCATTTTATGTAATACATAACTATGTTTTTCTTTATTATTTATTTGCATAATTTTTATTTTGAAGCCATCTTTATCATAAACTATAGTAGTATAGCTTTGCCACGCAAATCCATTGACAACCATGTCGAATGAAGATGATATTGAAATCAAATTGGACCCTGAACGCTTGCACAGTTACCACCCTCTCGGTCAACCCTTCGGGTTGGCTCATAACCCGCATAAAATAAGCTGGGTTGGGCTGACAAAAATGAGATGACAACCCGAGCTAACTCAAAAAAAATTGAGCCAACTCGCAGGTCAAACGGGTCAGCTCGCGGGTTATCCTTTTTTTTAAATAAAAAACCACCACTGTTGAGCCGCCGCTACCATCTCCACATCCACTGACCAACCATCACACCACCACCAAGACCCATAAGCTTCAAAACCCCTGCTCCACCAGCTTCTTTGGCCAACAACCACCGCGGGACCACCACCATCACCGGTCCAACAGATCTTGAAAACCACCACCGGCAAAGACACATCCTCACTGTCGAATAGCAAACCACCAACTCCTTACCATCGAATAGCAAACTAAACCCCACACCAACCTGTCATCTTCTCACAAAAGACCACCACTGCATCCTTCTCCCAATCCCCACAACTAGTCCAGACCCAACCACCAAACTCATTCACCCATATTGAACCATACCTTCTCACAAACCCCACCATCGACAGTCACAAATACCCTCACCGTTCCAAATCCCTTCCTCCATTATTGTCCAACACCACAGGCCACCACAACACTCAAAGATCATGGCAACCACTTGATACCCCTGGTTCACCTTCCTTCACCACTAAGCTCTTTTCCTTTTAACACCATTGTGCTAATCTCTCTCCTTAGCCACTATTTGACTCACCGCCTAAATCAAAACCCGTAGCTTCCCCACCACTGTGCTATTTTTTTCCAAATTTTTTCGAGCTAACCCGCGAGCCAACCTTAACCCGGCTTGGGTCGGGTTAGGTTGGATTTCCTGGCTCATTTTTTTTTGAGCCAAGCCTAACCTGACTCATTTTTTCGGGTTGCAAATGGGTTGGGCCGGGTCGAGCCGGGTTGGCCCGTTTTGCCAACCCTAACTATACATATCCATTAAACTCCAATTTTATTATTTGATTTTGAGTGTGGTTAGCTTGTACAAACACAATTATTTCTTCAGTGTTTGTTGATTGAGGGTATGAGATCTTAGTATTGGAAAGGTAGCCCATTGCCTAAGAAATTTAGGTGGAAGTGTAAGTTGTCCAAGAGCTGTAATCTTGGTAGTTTTTGTTGGAGGTAATGAGTTTGTGAGAGAAGGGTTTAGAGGTGTTTGAAGTATTACACCAAGAGAAATCAAGTTTGAAATGATTAACAGTGTTACCTCCAGCTTAGGAAACCCTAGAGATAATGCAAGCTATTGGCTCTAGCCCATATGGACCCAAATAAACATACTTTCATCTATTGGGCTTGTATGTGAGTAGGGGTGTGCAAAAAAATTGGTTCACTTGCCCTACCCTTGATCTGACCTTGATCTAACCTATAAATACCTATTTTTTTAACTAGGTTCAAATACTGACCCACTTTTATTTGTGTCAGTTTTAGACCTGACTTGTTTTAATAATTACCCATTGACCCAAAACTTGATCCACACCCATTATGTGAAAAGAAAAAGAAAAAGAAATCACAATTATGGTTCTCTCTGTCACATTCTTGCACTCCACCGAAGAGGATCTCCCATATGCTTCTCGACTTTTCTTGTGCTCAATCCTGAGCTTCTTGATTAATTTAAATCCATATGGTATGATATGCCTGAATACCTGATTGATGCCATGTTTTGCTATAATGATCTTTGTTATTGGCTATGGATTTAACTCTCTGATCCTTCCAACACCGCCTCCTTCATTTCATAACAAGCAGTAGATTTCCCTTCTCTCTATTCCTTCGTTTTTTATTTTATTTTAATGGCTTTTACATCGTAGCTTTTCTGGTAAAATTTAGGTGCATTGTAACTAAGAATTTTAATAAATGACTCGCATAATAATCTTGAAGGCTCGCTGCCGATTGATCTCAGCAAATTAGCAACTACATCTTTTTCCAATTTTTATTTGAGTCATTATGTGTGGAGTTACAATTATTACTTTAATGAAAAAGTTTCTATACAACCATTCGACCTATATAATATGTCGCTGTTTATCAATCTAATGCCTTTACATTTTCTATTTTCTTTGTAGTTGATAACTAAAATTATATATGTACAGTTATATTAGCCAAGAGTTGCCTTAAACTAATTGATCTTTCCCTAGTAATAATTGTATAATTTGGGTTTGAATTTATGAATTTCCTATCAGTAGACATTATGTAATTTTATAATATATTATTGTTAAAATTAGTGATTTGTCATCTTAAGATGGGAAGAGCGTTCTCTCATCCTTTACTTTTCATTAATTTTCACTAATTTTGATACCCCCTTTGGCTTAAAATTACATTCCTTTATTTATTCAACAAATATCAAATTTATTATAAAATCTATATATTTTAAAACAAATAAATAATTAAATTACATGAGTTTAAAAAAATAAATCAATAACTATAAAAAAAATCAAAATAAAAACATGTTTTGAAACCAAGTCAAAGATGGGTCAGGTCGAGTTTGACCCACTTCAAAAACCAAGTCAGACCCACTTCAGAAATCAAGTCAGGTCAGATCCGACCTGGTTCAGAACTAGTTCAAAAAAAATCAAACCAAGTCAGACCTGACTTGGATCAAATTAAACTAGGTCGGGTCAAGATACTTGACCTATAAAAACTAAGTTGGGTCGAGTCGGCACAAAAACCTAACCCGACCTGACCCATGCACACCTCTATATGTGAATATACTATTAGACTATATAATTAATATATTCAACAATTGTAGTGGTTTGCACAAACACCCATAAAGTTTGATCAATAGTAGGCAATCATTACGGTGATTGAAGGCTGGACGTAGGTCATAATGGTTATGACCGAAACAAGATAAATTGAGTTTGCACTTTCTCTAACTTTATCTCCTTTACTTAAGCAATAGTATACTTAAGCATATTTAGCTTCAAATTTGTTGATTATAATTTCTATGTCTAAATTATTATTCATTACCTTTTATTTATCATGAATCATAATATATCTCTAGAAATTATTTTTACAAAAAAAGTGAAACATTTTGTAAAAAGTTTTTAAAACTCAATTCATCCTGTCTTGAGTTTTGATGTCACTTGTCTAACTATCTTTTATAATAATTTAAATATTTATATCAGGTAAGATTAAATATTCTTAATTTATTTTAATTTTTCTTTTGATATTTTAAATAAGAGTTACATGTCTTTTGATATTTTCTTTTCAATATTTTTGTTATCAAGTGAAATTTATGTGATTTTTACTAAATAACCTGGATTCATTCTCTATTAATAGAATCAATATGGGATTTTATCTAGTGATAAAAAAATTATAAAAAGATAAAAATTGTGTCTACAATTTCTTAAACATTAAAATTGAGGTAAATGTATTTCACCATAAAATTACACTTTTAAACATTAAAACTGAGAGAAATAACTAAAGTCGTGTGTGAAACTCATTACTTAGTAATTTAAGTCCTGTTTGATGCCCATAATTTCATTAAAAATATTAAAGACATAACTGGTACGAATTAGATGTGGTTGAAACTCAAGGTTTTGTGCATCTTGAACCATTTTAGAAAATAAAATTAAAGTTGCACCACTTGAGTAAAAATCCCTATTATTGTTTCCTTTAAATATTTTAAAAGAATTAGAAATGATTCAATAACAGTTAATTCATTAAAATAATTTTTTATTAATTACAAATTAAACTTTTTTTCGTTGAAAAGGGTCAGGCCGCCCCATCCTAGGTTTAGAAAGCCCAACTCACCCCAACTTAGACTAGAAAAGAAAGAATGATGCTAATAAACTAAGAAATAAAAAACAACAAAATTCCATGAACAAAGAAATGTTAAATTACATTCTTGGGAGGGGGCTGAACCTTTAGCCATCACTGTTCCCCCGCACTCCGGATTAGTCCCATAGCCGGCTCAAAAAGTCGAAGCTCGTGGGGATACCGGAGGGAGCCAACTCGTCTCAAAGAGATAATTAGGGTTGGGTAACTCCAAAAAAAAAGAAATGTTAAATTAAGAGTAAACTCTTATGTTGGTGATACAAGGTTACTTACGTAATTATGTTGGTTCTAATTTTTTTTTTATCATTTTTATAGAAATATAAAATCATTAAGGTAGTCTCGCCCAATAATTTAAATTTATGAATTGAAATAATTCTTTACATTGTATCAGAGCCGATGTGATTAATTGGTCATGAATTTGATCATCACCGCCCTATTTTATTAATAAAAATAATTAAATATTATGGAGTTTCGTAAAATTTGTAGGTTGAGCCTGATGCATAATCCATTCTTCAAATCCAATAAATTTTCTAGCAAAACGGCGTGCTAGAGAAAAATAAAATCATTAACCTAGCTTCACCCAAAAGTTTAAATTTTTGAGTTGAAATAATTATTTACAATCATTAATTTAATTTATTAAGAATGTAAAGTATGATCGGCACTTTAGCCCCTAATTTTTTTTTACATTAATTTAATTTCTTAATAATACAATGTATTATTAATTTAATCCCTTAAAGTTGCCATCAAGTCAATCTCTAAATAAGGACTCTTACAGCCATTTCTCTCATTCTAACAAAGAGGGACCAATTTCGTGACATTTGCATAATTTAGGAACTAAAATAATAATAACAATAAAATTTCAAATACAAAAATGATTCCAGCAAAATGAATGCTATATATAGTATATACCTTCATGTAAAAAGCAACTATTTGTTTCACGAGTTCCATGAGATTATCTATAGGGGCCTCTTCACTCTGTAAAAGGACAAAAAAGCAAGCAATATTTCAAATAAACAGGAATTGGAAAACAATCTGAGCGCACAGCTTGACTAAATTTATAATAATTTTTTTCATATATAATTTATGGATTTATCCTATAATGCACCGACACTGACACGGAACACGACACGTCGACATGTTAATTTTAAAAAATATCATATTTTGATAAGTTGTGACACGTTTTGATATTAAATAATATTTTAACATATATAATAGGGAAAAAAGTTTCCGATGTTACTTTAGATAACTTTATCTAATGTTCATCGAAACGACGTCGTTTTGGAGTTGAAAAATTAAAAAATTAGAGTGATAAAGACTATTATAACCCTGAAATAAATTAAAATTAAAAATACCATGATTTCCGTCCCAAAATGACGTCGTTTTGATGAATATTAGATAAAGTTATCTAAAGTAACATCAGAAAAAACAAACCCTATATAATATAATTTATATTTAATACATATATAATATAATTTATATTTAATACATATTTAATATATAGCAGCCTATAATAAGTTATATAACCAATCAAATATTCAAATTTCATAAGATAAATATAAACAAAAATAAATTTTCATACCTTGTTAATTTTTCATGTAAATTTCATAACAGAAAAAAATTGATTTTTAAATTATTACTTTTTATTTTTAGTTAATAAAATAAAATTAAGAAGTAAAAAAAAAAAAACGTGTCAGATGCGTGTCAGAGCGTTGACCGCGTGTCGGAAAAGTTGATTGTGTGTCGAAAAAATATGTCGAAACGTGTCGGAACATTGATCGCATGTCCTAAAATATTGACTTCATGTCGGACGCATGTCAGAACGTGTCAGAGCGTGTCCGTGTCGGATACGTGTCCGACACGCACACTTTGACAAAAATCACGTATCGGTGCTTTGTTGGATTCATCTATCACTCGACAAATTTAATTTGAGTTGGGTATAATTACAAATTTTTCGTACCAAATTTTTAAACAATACTGCATTCAGTTAACACCACTGACACAAATTCTAATAAATAAATAAAAACTACTACACACTAATCAAAAAGACCCTTACACTCAGTGTTGAAAAAACCAGATCAAACTGGCCAAGTTGACCCAAAAATTAATAAATTGGTGACATAACCAATTCAGGTTTTATAAGGAATCGGACAAGTAATAGAATCGGTGCAAATTGACCAATTTTTATAAAAATCGGTGATCAAACTGATTCAAATTAAATAGGACAGGTCATGGCGCCATGCATCTTTATTTTAAAAAAACAAAAAACAAAACAAAACAAAACGATGGTCGTTTAACGAGATGGGATTATCAAAATTTTCGATCTAAAACACGCGAAGTAGACACTGCCTCTGTAGAGAAGAAGAACCACAGCTCTGTGCTCGTCTGCGAACGCCATCGCTGTTGTTCCGCAGTTCGAGAAGAAGACATAAACAAACAGGGATATGCATATTAGTCATAAACATATTCTCCTTGTGTTTGTTCTTGAACTTTCCTTGACGATGTTGTCTCTTTTTTCTTTTTTCACATAATTTTTGGTTTTTTCCTATTTTTGGAAAAATTATTTTCATGTCTGATTTATTCATCTTCTCTGATTATATATATATATGGAGAATGATCCGTTTACAAATTTTTTTTACAAATTACACTAAGTATGACCGGTCATATACTCTTGATTAGAGTATATACTTAGTGTAGTTTGTAAACAAAAAATTTGTAAATATACTTCCTCTGTATATATTGCGAATCTTAATTCTTAAGGTCGCAACCCTGTTCTCAATTTTAATTTCTAAATCATATATATCAGCAAACAGACTATGTTTACCAACCCCGTTCTCTTCTGCCTTACGTAATGGAATTGATTCCTAGATGCAAAAATTAAGTATTACTATCCCGTAGTTTAGAGAATCCAGCTGCTCCCGCCATTTTTTATAGGCAAAATAATTATTTAATTTTACGTTAGATAACTATCTCATGTTCTTTTCACGTCAAAAATTGTGCCATCACTTTTTATTTAATGAGTGGTGAGTTCTATCACATCATATGTTTATAATAGTAGATAACTATCTTCAACAACATGAAAAATATATGTTTGAGTATGATATTATTTTGAAACTGATATTATTTTTAACATATATTTGAGTCGGTTTGCGGATTTTAAGTATAAAATATATGTTTGTATATATTTATTCGGGTCAAGTCCGGAACTGATAACCCAATAATCCAATTATTTCAGCTGGATTAATAATCAGGTCAGGTTTAATACCAATAACCCAAAAGGCTGAGTGCAAGTGCCAGAAAAGAAAACACATTTGGAGTGTACCAAAAAAAAAAAAAGGAAAACACATTTGGGACTCGTGAGTTTAGAGCATATAACACTACAGCAGAAGGAGGTTTAGGATTTCCTTTCGTTTTTAATGGGCCATTATCCAATTCTGAACAGGGCCCAACAACAAATGTTTTTAGGCTCCTCGGGAAGTTCAACATCACATTACGGTCCATTTGATGGACTGTTGAAAAAGAAATTTTATTGTTTTTTTAAAATAATTATTTTTTTACAAAAAATCACAGATATTTTTCATTTGAAATTGTATTAAAAAATATTTTTAACTAAAAACTATCGGCTTAACTTTTTTTCCTTCAAAATCCAAGAGTCTTGGCTTAAAAATATATTATTTTAGCTTTTTTTTTTACTTTTTTTCTGCCTTCAAATATACATGCAAAGTGAAAAATATTTTTATTTAAAAAAACATTTCCGTGGATAAAAAGCCCACCCAAAGGGCTAACCTAAATAAAAAGTAAAAAAGAGCGGATAGGTACATAATTATAGGTTCCCAATCTTAGTTATGGGGTTGAGGCATGGTTATGGGATTTATGGGCTCATTTGGTGGATAGAATATGATATGAGCATAATAAGATAACTTACTATCCTGTATGTGATGTACCCTGAATAGACAGTCTGATAGGATTATATTATCATATCTTGTGTTTGAAGTCAACCAGATAGCGTCAGGTTCTGATATAAATAGACGGTAATACCCTTTATAGCATAATTCTATGTATTTTTTTAATATTCATGAAGAAGAAAGATGGTAGCATGAGATTGTGTACTGACTACCGGCAGTTGAATAAGGTCACGATTAAGAACAGGTACCCTTTGCCCCATATTGATGATCTTCTGGACCAGTTGAGGGGTGCTTGTGTGTTTTCTAAGATTGATCTCCGGTCCGGATACCACCAGATCCGGACTAAACCGGAGGATGTGCCTAAAACGAATTTCTAATCCAGATACGGACACGTTGAATATTAGGTAATTCCTTTTGGGCTTACTAATGCCTCGATGATGTTCATGGATTATATGAATCGCATCTTTAAACCCTACCTGGATCAGTTTGTTATTGTGTTCATCGATGATATTATAATCTATTTGATAAACTTTTGGTTTACCATTTTTTTAGGCTAAATTATACAAGAATTATGTAGTAGATTGCATGTAATTCAAGGTTTTACAATAAATAAATCATAAGATAGGAAATTGAGCTGACGTTTTGAATTTCTTTGCATTTGGAAGGTAAAACCATGCTTGTTGGTGCTAAAAAGTGATGAAGAAATCATGACAAAAATTTGCGGCTCAATATGGACCAAAGGAAGCCAAAGTATTACAAATCAAAGGCCAGAATAGCACACTCGAGCGCACAGAATGGACGCTCGAGCACATTCAGGCAGGGAAAACAGCTAAATTGAAGAAATCCAGGACGCTCAAGCGCACAAATGCATGCTCAAGTGCCCAAAGATCACATGAATCCACCATCGAGGAGCACGCTCGAGCGCACAAATGGACACTCGAGCGTGTGGGGGCAGACAATTTAAGGAATTTTGTGCTCAAGAGAGCGCTCAAGCCTCCAGTAGCGCGCTTGAACGCCCAAATACGAATCAGTCAGCCCAATATTTAATTAGATTTGCCAATGGATACAAATTTGTAATATTTTTAGAGATCCATGGGAAGATTTGATGAGGGATCATAACAAAAATTCAATGCTCAATCTGTCACCCAATCTGCAAGATCTTAAATAAAAAGGGAAGCAATTAAAGATGTGATTGCAAATTTGATAGAGATTCATGAGAAGATTGGATGGAAAATTAAAAGATATAACTTCAATGGTTATAAATAGGGGAGCTGAGGGTCAAGGAAATGAGACTTTTTACATGAATTCACAAGTCCAGAGAATTACATAGAGACCTGAAGGAGGAATCCTGTTGTGGAGCGAGGGAACACTGAGGAACCAAGTCAACATCACACCAATGGAGGCTTGGGGTTCTCTTTTCTTTACTATTGTTTTTGAATTCAGTATGCTAGGCTAGATTTTTATGTAGTTAGGGGTAGATGGAACCCAATTGAATCTTTATGTTTATGAATTAAATTGTCTCTGAATTCTTTTCTTTTTTATAATTGAATAAATTTATCTGTTATTAATGTTTTCTATGAGTTTGCTCCTTATAGAATGACTTTAGGGAATTGTATGACAATAGGGATGTTGGTGCATGAAGCCTGATTTGATAAATTTATCATAATCCTTGTAATCTAGGGATAGACATATGGTAATTGTGCAATCTTGGAATTCTTGATCTTAATGCATGTTTTCTTGGGGAATAACCGGGGAACTAGGGTTCTTTTGAGATCACATAGATTTTGGGTAACAAGGAATTGAGCCCTAATTAACTTAGAAAGAATTGATTGGCAATATATTAAGAAAAGGTTCTTGACTGTTTAACTTATAACATAACGAGGATATTGGGGGAAGTCGAAACCCTAACTACGCTTGTTTTCACATTTTTAATTAATCATCATATTTTTCAATTGTTTCTTTTGAATTCTGATTTTTTTAATTGCATGTTAGTACTTATTCTTAATTTTAAATTCTTCAATTACAAATCTCTTCATCTTATTCTTGATTGTCCAACTAAACAGCGATTAGCGAACTAGTGCTTGAAAATTCGATCCTCGTGGGAACGATCTCGTACTCCGGTACACTTTATTACTTTACGACTGGTGCACTTGCCGAGTTGCAAAAAGTTTTTGGCGCTGTTGTCGGGAATTGGATCCTTCAACATAAGAAGTAACTAATTACCTTTTAGATTGGACGTGTTAATTTTCTGCACTTCTTTTCATACTGCAAAAACATTTTCTGCATTAAAATTCTGCATCAATTTTCTTCATATTTTGCATTCATTAATTTTCTGCATTCATTTTCTGTTTTTATTTTCTGTTTTCTATTGTTGCCCTTTTCTGTTTTACTTCGCCTCTTTTCAATCTTAGTTTATGCGAGATACTCTTAACCCACGGATCTTGCAGTTTAATCTTGAGATAGAAAAGACAGAAAGGAAACTCAGAAAAAGTGCAAAGGAAAGAAAAGCGAAAGAAGCAAAAGAAGCCTCAAGTTCAACGGAACCAAAGGAGGAAACAATGGCTGAAAACAATGCAATTCAGAACCCTCCAAGGACGTTGGGAGATTACATGACCTCAGCTCGAGTTCCACAGACGGCGAGCATTGTTAGACCAACCGTGGATGCTAACAACTTTGAACTCAAGCCGGTGCTGCTACAATTAATTCAAAAAGATCAGTTCGCTGGAGGAAGCACAGAAGATCCCTATATTCATCTTGATAACTTCCTACTCTACTCTGATACATTAAAGATGAATGGAGTCTCACGTGACGCCATCTTGCTTAGATTATTTCCATGCTCACTGAAGGATGATGCAAGAGCTTGGCTGCAATCACTGCCTGAGGGAAGCATCACCAACTGGGATGACTTAGCAATGAAGTTCTTGGCCAGATTCTTCTCAGCTTCAAAGATGGCAAGGCTCAAATCATAGATCACTGCTTTTGAACAAAAAGAAAGTGAATCTTTTTACGAGGCATGGGAAAGGTTTAAAGGACTGCTCTGAAAGTGTCCTCAACATGGCATCGAAGCATGGGAGAGAGGAAGAATCTTCTTCGAAGGAATGACGCCAAGCACAAGAACATTGGTGAATGCTGCAGCAGGACGATCGTTGAAAACAAAAACTCCAGAGGAAGCATTGGAATTGTTGGAATCTTTAGCTTCTCAGGAGTATGACAATGCTCCAGTCACACAAAGGAGAGCAGGAATCATGAAACTTGACGAATATGATGCAATCTTGGCTCAGAATGAAGAAATACTGCAAATTAATAAGAAACAACAAAAACAATTAGATGCTCTTACAAAGCAATTTAATCTTTCTCAAGTTTCTTCTGTTAGTAATTCTCAAGTTATTTGTGGTATTTGTGCAGATGCTCATGCAACTGAAGATTGCGACTACATGAGGACACCTGAAAAAGCTGAGGTCAATGGAATCTGGTACGATCAAAAGAACCAGAACAATCCAGGGAGGAACCAATATGAGAATAACTACAATCAAGGGTGGAAAAATCCTAATCAACACTCAGGGTTGAGTTACAAGTCAAACCATCAGCTGAATCCTCCTCTGCCACTGCAACAACAACCCCCACCACAAGGCAACACTTCAGAGTGGGAGAAAGCTTTTGCACAGCTTTCCAAGACCACATCGAATTATATTCAGAATGCAAATGCCTTTAGAGATGAAACAAGAGCTTCATTCCGGAATCAAGAAGCTTCTATCCGAAATCTGGAAACTCAGATTGGCCAGCTGTCAAAACAATTTGCTGAAAAACTCATGGCACCTTTCCAAGTAACACCGACACGAACCCAAATGCACAATGTAATTCAATTTTCACCATAAGTGGGATCGTGATCAACCTGTGAAAAAGCTGCTAGTTGAAAAGAAGAAAGAAGCTGAACTTGTAGTTGTCAAGGAGAAAGAAGAAGATGCATAAGAAGCTGAAAAGAGCAGTCCAGAAAAGAAGCTGCTCAAATGGGAGAAAAAGAAAGCTCTGGACAGGCAACCGAAGTCGGCAGATCCGTCTCCCTATGCAAGAGTCTCATATCCTCAGCGGTTGAAACAAGAGATCCAGAAACAACAATACACCAAAATTTTGGACATATTCAAGAAGCTGCAAGTTAACATTGCTTTCGCAGAAGCCCTGGAAAGCATGCCCAATTACGCAAAATTCATGAAAGACCTTCTGTCAAAGAAGCGCAAGCTAAAGGAGTGCGAAACAGTGGCCCTGACAGTGGAATGCAGTGCAATCATTCAGAAGAAACTTCCTCCTTAGCTGAAAAATCCGGGTAGCTTCAGTATTCCTATAGCCATATGAAATATTGAAGTAGGAAAAGCATTATGTGATCTGGGAGCAAGTATAAATCTGATGCCACTGTCCATGTGCAGAGCTCTAGGAATTAAAGAACTGAAGCCAACTACTGTTTCTCTCCAGTTAGCGGATAAATCGATCAGACGACCAGATGGGGTAATTAAGGATGTTTTAGTTAAAATTGACAAATTTATCTTCCCTGCAGATTTTTTAATTCTGAATATGGAAGAAGATGTCGAGATTCTCTATTGCTTGGGAGGCCATTCTTAGCCACCGCAAGAGCAATGATCGATGTGGAGCAAGGGAAGGACCGCCATATAGAGACGAGTGCACCACCGCCGTAACCACCCAAAAAGGTGGCTTGACGCTCCCTCACACTCTCATTCTTTGCTGGTGGCGGCCACTCGCAGCCGATTGTGGCGGCACGTGGAGGCGTGTGGAGGCTCTGGTGGTGGCGATCCACCCACCGTTGTGTTCGTCTTTCCGTCCTCTTTCCAACCATATATAGATCGCCCAATTATGAGATCAGGAAGTCCTCGAAAAGTCTTTGACAGTGCTGACTGCGCATCTTCCTCGCGGTTTCTCGATCTTGAACTTTTACAAAATATTAGAAAAATACACAGAAATTCCTAAAATAAATAAAAACAGCAAGGAGGAAACCTAATCATATGGGAGTAGCCTCCTTGTTACAAATCGAGAAATACATGAGAGACCTTAACCATAGATTAAAACATTTTTACAGATTAAAATTTAAACTTTTATGAAAAAGAACTATAATGAATTAACAACATGAATATCAATAACAGATACAGAATAAAGGTGCCATATTTTCAAAATCACATAGAAAAATAAATAAATAAATCAAAACTGATCTTAATCCCCATCACAATCCGGCTCTGATACCACATGAAGGTATATCACCAGAAACGCGGAAGCGTATCGTACCGATGCGATGAGGAATGAAGACACCGCTTTGATTACCTGGGGCGAAGAAGCGAGCGTGACGATTTCTCACCTTCAGTTCTCCTTGTCAAGCCTCACGATCTTGCAGCAACGCACCACGAACGGTCGCAATTCCGCTCTACCGTTGATCTTCCAGGCTATGACTTAAGGGGATCATGGGGTCTGTGGGCAACCGTTCAGATGATGAACATCTGCCTCTTTGGTGTGTTTCTGATGACTGTAATCCTAGGAGGCACAAGGGAGAAAAGATTGTTTATATATTCTGCCCAATCCAAAACTAACCCTAAGCTTCATGGGTTAAAATTGGACTTTGGGCTCACTCTCACTAAAACTATTAGGCTTAAGTGAAAAGAGCATACTAAACCCAACAAGTTAGGCATTATTTATAATTATTTAGCATTTAGATTTTAGTTATGATCACAGTTTTACTCATTACGTTTTATTATAGTTGTAAATGCTCGCGTAATTAAAAGAAAAAGTTTACTAGTATTTTTATAAATGAACTGTTGTGATTGTAACTGCGCTTAATATCATAATCAATGTTAACAATACCATTATACAACGGGCTGTTACAGGTAGTACATGAACATTAATAGCATATGTTCGACATTTATGACGAAGTTTCCTCTGTTTATAGGCCTTTGACATTTGATATTTCCTCTCGTTCTCTTCTTTTTCTGGTTCTCTCTGTTACTTTCATCCTTCTTTGTTAGTTCTACAATTTGAATTTTTTTTTTTCAAAATAAACAGAGTTGATCATTTTCATTTTTTACTGAACCGAGGGGGAAAGCTGTAAAGAACCTTGGGATACACCACCCCAAAAGCTAGCTCAAAGGGTGAGAGTGCCCAAGGCCTTATAAACTTCACATTAGTTGCACATACAACCAATGTGGGACTATATATCTCAACACGCCCCCTCACACGAGAGCCCATTGGGCTTGAAGAGTGGACAATGCAACAGGCCCAACCTACCTGTGCTAAGAAATACCACAAGAGAAAGTAGGGGGCGGCGAGGCTCTGATACCATGTAAAGAACCTTGGGATACACCACCCCAAAAGCTAGCTCAAAGGGTGAGAGTGCCCAAGGCCTTATAAACTTCACATTAGTTGCACATACAACCAATGTGGGACTATATATCTCAACAAAAGCATTGATTAAAGGAAGCTTTTTCTTTGAACCATTTTTGTCGTTATGCTTTTTTTTTTTTGGGAGAAGGACAATCTTTTTTTTACTTAATTTTGTCTTTCTATCATATTTTGCTTTATTTTGAATGTACTTTAATTTATATTTGGCAGAGAAAACATTTGGCCACACTTGTGTGTGTCATTGTATCTCTTCTATGTTCTCTGCTTTGGTTGAATAACAACAAAGTATAATAAGTGGAAAAAATCAATGTTCAAACATACATAAAAAAGTAGGTGTGATCTTATTTTTTTCATCTATTTTCTCTTTTGGTGGGTTCCATCCATTTTTTTTATTTGTTATATGAGATAATTTTGTCTCTTGCAACATGAGAAACTACTTTTCCATGTTTTTAATATAAATACAGAGATTATTGTTTCTCATGTTGTAAGAGATAATTTTATCTTCTACACATATAAAAGCATGTAGGACTCATATTTTTTTCTCTCTTCTCATAGAACCCACATACTTTTATGTATGTAAGAGATAAAATTTTCTTATATAAAATGAGAAATATTAATCCCAAAAATATATTATGTGTTAAATCTTATTTACATATAAAGCATTAAATAAGGATTCAAATACCAAAATATAGATGTACTTAAGAAAGAACTATTCTCATGTAATACATTATTAGAAGAGTTTAAGAATGACAATAATTACTTTAAAAGTTAAACTTTTCAAAAATGTATTAATAAATAACTAAAAAAGGACCAGATGATATAAAAATAAAACACCGTGAGATACAAATGATTTTTCAGATCAGCAAAAATTCTTTCTTTCTTTGGGTTAATTTAAAGTTTCGTAATTTTAGTATCAATAAAGGTGTCTCCCTTGAACCAAAGGGTGAAAAAACTAACACATGAACCACACCTAAAATTCTTGCATTTTACGTATAATAGATTATTAAAATGACAAGTTGGATACTCAATGCCGAAATAAAAATAGTCGATTAATAAAGTTAATTAAAGAGAAGAAAAAAAAACACAAATCCAAAGTCAACGTTTGGAAAAAGGAAGTCATTGGAGTTCTCGTCACGATGGGTTTTCCCTTGGGAATTACATCCAAATCAAGACGCTTATACAAAGATATTCCACTTGATCTCTTCATTCTTCTTCAGATTTAGATCGCAGAGAAACAGAATCCATTTTGACTCAACAATTAAGACAAAGACTACAAAGAGAGCGAGAGAGAGAGAGAGAGTATGGAAGACGAGTTTTGCGAATGCAGGCCATTGGGTTTCTTGGTTGGATTACCCTTCGCTTTGGTGTCGTTGGTTTTATCTCTTGTGGGTGCAATTATCTGGCTTCTTGGGTATGAAACTTTTTCTAATTTCTCTTCAATCTTATATGCTATTGTTTATCTCTTATCTTATGTTCCGTTTTCCTTTATTTACAACATTATCTTCAATATATATATGCTTTGTGTTCATTAATCCAATTAATGTATCTTTCTCTTTTTTTTTTTAATTTTCTTTTTTCGCTGATTGGTTGATATATAGTATATATTAATTCATGAATTAATTAATTACTCGTTAACATGAGTTGTGATGATGGAAGTGTAGGTCAATATCGAGTTGCTTGTGTCCATGCTGCATATGCTGTGCAGAATTATCCAATGTGGGTATGAGTCTTGTGAAGCTCCCAGGTCGTGTTCTTAGATGGTTCATTAGCAAGATTCCTTGTTAGAGGATACATATTTTGTAGCCCCCTCTCCTTTTCTTAGTAATGAGTTTGACTCGTTTGTACTCCTTCTATGCTTTTTTTGGGGACTAGCCTCATTTATGATTCATGTTAGTTAATTGAATGTGTTCTTCAATGGCTACCTCTTTTATTATATTTGGTTTATTCTTTCTATATATAGGGAATAGAAAGGATGTTTCGTGAACCTAAATTTGTTTGCGTGCGTTCTAATAATTAAGCTGATGATTAATTAATTGATTGAATTTAAGATAAACAAGTTTTATTTATATTTCTATTAATCATCTAAAAATTAAACAAGTCTTACTTTATCACAATTGTTAAGAAATGAGACTAAAGTCTTGTGAAATACAATTCTTATCGTGCCAAATTAGCTTTACTTGGTTTGGACCATGTTAATGGACTTATAGGTGAGTTTTAGTTGAACAAGTTTAGCCAGTGGGTCAAATAATTCTCTCTCCCTTCAATATCTTTTCTGAGTAATAATTTTTATTTTCTATTTTAGGTTTGCGAATTAAACATTTTTCACCATATTTTTTCCAAAACATATTATGAAAAAAATTTATTTACTCATTTTTCAGCAATTTTATCTACTCTTTAAGTGAGTTAACGTCATGGAATATCTGTTTTGATCCCGCTTTGAACATTTGGTTAAGACTTAAAAAAAAACAAATTGAGTTGACCCATTCTAATAATGTCTTTTATTATAAAAATAAATGATTTAATGTCTCTTATCTTGTAAACGATAATTTTATCTTTTACACACATATAAAAGTATGTGGGACCCATGTTTTTTTTCTCTTTTCTTTTTACATGACCTCACATATTTTATATGTATGTAGGAGATAATTTTATCTCATGAGAAACATCAAACCCAAAAATTTAAATATAAATGTGCAACAAAAATAAATTGAATCCAACATATGCACACAGTCGCAAATTTATTAAAGTGTGGTATGTGATAGTGTCAGGTAATTACTTGGTCGAAAAACACGAATGATATGATATTTTAATAAAATATATAAATTTAGATACTATTCATAATCAATTCATAAAATATTAAAAATAAAGGATGTTTACAGCATAAATTTAATTCGATTTATATCAATATAAATATATTAACATATATATATATATATATATATATATATTATGTACAATTATACAACATTAAATCCTATTATAAGGTTTTCATTATTTATTATTTACTTTTAAAATATTATAAGTTTTAAAATATTGTATAAGTTTTAATATATTACATCAACTTATAATATGTGAACAACAACCAAAATTACATATGTTTCCAAATAAATTATTCAAATATAACATTTCATAAAAAATTTGCTAAAATATCACGTTTTAGAATCCGTTATCAATTATGTAAGTATAATTTGTCATTTATGGCTTAGACAAGGATTTACTGTCAAAAGTAGCAAGTCCCTATCTATGCGACATGTGGTAAAATAATAAATCAATTGGATAAAAAGACATTATTTATTTGTCAAATGTTATTAGTAACATATTCTAGAGTTTTATCTAACAATGAGGGAAATTTCTTTGCTGCTATGGATGCATCGAGTTTATAGTGCATCTTCCACTCACAACTAATATGTGTTTTACTTTTTATCAAATTATTTTCTTTTTATTTTAAAATAAATTATTTATTATTAATTTGACAAAAATAAGACATGTGTCATAATATAAATGAAAAATATTCAATATATTCGTAGTATCAAAGATATTCTCAACAACGAGATATGTGACGTGGCAAACCGAAACAACGGTGATGTTTCATGTTTTACTTCTGAAACATACCATTTCAAAAATATAATACCAAAATATGCATTTTGGTCGTTGTTGTTATAATATCACTAAAAAAAAAAAATCTTGTTTCTACAACTTAGACTCGTCACAATTATCATGATAGTACAGTTCTTGGACAACCCAAATCGGCAGCGCTTTGTTTATTGATGTTCAATTATCGAGCTTCAATTTGTCCTCTCTCTTTTTTTATTTATTTTTTATTTTAAGCTAGGTCTAAGAGAGGGAGAGATTTCAATTTGATTTCTGTTCATTGTTTGTGCTAGAGTGGGCACCGGCCACGTTAGACCTAGACGGATGCAACGCCCCCGTATATGTTATTTATAAGTGCTAAAAATAGAAACAGTTGAGCGGCACCTCTAACGATAAAATTTATTTGATTATATAAAAAGGGACAGATTATTTTATTTTTGTTTACTCTTATTATGCTTACTTTTGTCTACTCCTCTCAACTTCGTTAGATTATAATCTCATCCAATGATAAAGATTTATGAGATAAAATAAACACTTTTACCTTTTTTTTTCTCCTATATTTTATTTCTCCTCCCTTGCGAAGAAAATTATAATCTCTTATTCTGCCTACGAAATTTTCATCTCTCTTTAATGTGAAAGAGAAAGTGTGGGAGAAAGGAAAAAGGTAAAAGGGTTTTTTATCCCATAAATCTTTACCGTTGGATGAGATTATAATCTAACGATGATGGAAAGGATAGACAAAGGTAGGCAAAATAAGAGTAGGTAGAATACCATATAAAAATAGGGGAGGAATATATTTACAAAATTTTTGTTTACAAACTCTTACAAATTATACTATGTACTCCGGGAGAACACTATGTTCTCCCGAGAGTACATAGTGTAATTTGCAAAAATTTGTAAAAAAAGATTATAAACGAATCATTCTTCAAAAAAATAATGTTTTATATTTTTTCACAAATATTTACAAACTTTAGTAGAATCTAAACATTTTTATGTCTATGAAAAGAGAGGTAATATAAATTTTCTGTATAAGAAGTATAAGTATTCACTCTCCTTCATCAGATGACCACTGACCGAAAACTTCTTTTAAACTAAATTTACTTTTGAAATAAGGAAAAGCATGTATTTATGTTAAATTAATTTAAAATCTATAATATTTATTTTATGAAAATAATAAATATCAAAATTTTGTTAAAAATAATATTTATTTTTAAAAAATAAGTATTTATCTCCAATTATTTAGACTGTTAACATTTTTATTGTATAGGAAGTCGGAATTTTATTTAACTCAAGTAGAAGTTCTCGAAAGAAGTCTAAAACCTAAATAGGATTCATGTCGTAATCAAAAAGTTGTAGCAATGTTAAGACAAAGATAAAAAGTCGTATAAAAACAGCATAAAAAAAACATTCAATTCTAGAGAGAGAGAAGAGAAGAGAAAGAACAACGTAAGGTTCATTCATGCATTTGAAATATGGCTCTGATCATATTCTAGTAGGACGAGGTATGGATCATAATATGGGAGTTATGGAGGATAAGGACCCGCGAGTTAAGGAAGTTTTGAGGGAGCGGGATGTTGTGGATTGTATCGTTCACTTCTGTAAGCCCACTATGTACCATTGAGGATAATATTATTATATGGATTGTACTTCTAGCTGAGGTAAAGACCAAGCTAGAATGTATTATTCCAAGAGGTAGCAAGCAGATATCAATGGCAGACAAATAGTAAGAGTATGACTTGGAAGTAAATGAGCATAATAACAGTACATAAAAGATCCCTTTCTCAAATCCCAAAAAAAAAAGATCCCTTTCCCTTGTGCCCAAGGGTGGTATTTATAGGAGTCCTGGAGGCTGATCCGATAGGGCTTACGTATTGGAGGTCAACGCTCCTTGGGATTCGTTGTGAGGAGCTGACATGCCTGGTACTGCTGTGATACAGAGTCTGCTCTTGGGCGGTGTCAGCATGCGGCAGCAGGGCGGTTTCCACTTATGGTCTCTGGGCGATCCGCAGAGCGTATGGGATTCCAAGGTAAGACATTTTGGTGTCTTACCTTGGGAGGTGAGCTGCCTTGGGACAGGCGTCTAGGGCCAACCGGTAGGGCTGACGTGTGTGTAACTTGGGGTTTTGGGCCTAGGCTGTTTGGGGCTCTGCGAAATTGGGCCATCCATGTTAACAGGCCCTTGGGCTTCGGATGTGGTTAAGCCATCCGGAACAGGAGCCCCCACCATATGTCAAACGGAAAGGGGTCTCTCCAGTACTGGATTGGGCGGTCGTCCGATATCCCCACAAAACGCCGTGAAGGTTTTCAAGCCAAGCTCCTTTATGGGAGGTTAACTTCTTTTTTATTCCTTTGGACAACATCTTGTTGGCAGACTCGACTAACCCGTTAGATTGAGGATGTTCTACGGTTGCAAAGTGGTGCCGGATATGGAGGTTTGTCATCAATTCTCTGAACTCAGAATCGGTAAATTGGGTGCCATTATCTGTAATAACCTCTCCCGGAATGCCAAAACGATAGACAATATTTTTCCAAAAAAACTTCCTGACCTTCTGAGACATGATGGCGGCAACTGGCTCGGCCTCTACCCATTTGGTGAAGTAATCTATGGCGACGATCAGCCACTGTATATGCCCTGTGGCTTTTGGAAAAGGTCCAAGAATGTCCATTCCCCATTTGTGAAAGGGCCAGGGTGATGTTATCGAGGTCAACTCCTCTGGTGGGGCCCTATGTACGTCCACGAAACGTTGGCACTTATCGCACTTCTTGACGTGGTTATTAGCGTCACGCTCCATGGTCGGCCAGTAGAATCCAGCTCTCAGTGCTTTCCTTGCCAGAGAATGCCCACCTATGTGGTGGCCGTTAATTCCTTCGTGGATTTCTTCCAACACATACCCCACGTCTCCTGGGTTCAAACATTTCAACAGTGGGGGTTGAGAAACCTCTTTTGTATAACCGGCCATGCATCAGGCAGAAATGAGCACTCCTTCGCGCGATTTTCTTTGCTTCTTTCTCATCTGGCGGGAGGGTGCCTTCTGAAAGGTAGTTAGCGATTGGAGTGATCCAGGTGTCTGCTGCGATTTCATCTGTCTCTACCGTAATACTCATTACAACGCATGGCGTTGGTAGGTTATGCTGGATGACAGAACGGTTATTACCTGGACTCTTCGTACTGGCCAGTTTGGCGAGTATGTCGGCCCGAGTGTTCTCTCCCTGCCTAATGTGCTCCACCTTGACTGTCACGAATGTCTCCATTATCTCTTTGACTTTTTCTAAGTATTTGCACATCAGGGGACCTTTTGCTTGATATTCGCTTGAAATTTGACAGGTCATCAGCTGTGAGTCACTAAAAACCTTGAGATGTTGGGCTCCCAGTTATCTGGCTTGAAGTAAACCGGCTATCAAAGCCTCATATTCTGCTTGATTGTTTGTTGTATTGAAGTCGAAGGTCAAGGAATGCTCCATCGCCACACCGTAAGGATTTTCAACGATCAACCCGGCACCTGACCCTTTGGCGTTGGTTGATCCATCCACAAACAGCTTCCATGTCGCCAGGGTTTTCTCCAATTGATTACCGCTTGCACTGGCATGGGTCATCTCAGCAATGAAATCTGTGAGCGCTTGTGCTTTGATGGCGGTTCTTGGTTCGTAATTGATTTGGTATTCTGAAAGTTCAATCGCCCAAGACATCATTCGTCCCGCCAGATCAGGCTTTTGTAATACTTGGCGAATGGGTTGATTGGTTCTAACCGTGATTGGGTGACATTGGAAGTATGGTCGAAGTCTTCTTGCAGCAAAGATGAGTGTGAGAATAACCTTTTCAACCTGCTGATACCTGAACTCTGCGCCCTGCAGGACTTTGCTGATAAAATACACTGGTTTCTGTGCTTCTCCGTTTGGTTCTCTGACCAAGGCGGCACTGATGGCTTCTACACTAACGACGAGATATAAATAAAGGATCTCTCCATTGTCTGGCTTTGTTAAGACAGGCGGGAAAGACAGCGCTCTTTTGAATTCTTGGAAAGCTTTCTCACAATCATCAATCCATTGAAAGGAGCAACCCTTCTTGAGCAGGCCAAATAATGGAAGGGACTTATAGGCAGAATTTGCTAAGAAACGAGTGAGTGCGACTATCCTCCCGGTCAACTGTTGCACCTCTTTAACCGTTTGGGGACTTCTCATGTCAATGACCGCCTTGCACTTGTCAGGATTAACTTCAATGCCTCTTTCAGTCAGCATAAAGCCTAGGAACTTCCCTGCTGGAACTCCGAAGGCACATTTGCTTGGGTTGAGTCGCATGTTGTATTTTCTCAACCTGTCAAACACGCCTTGGAGATGTGACAAGTGTTGTTCTGGAGTTTGTGACTTAGCGATCATATCGTCTATTTAGACTTCAATGCTGTCACCAATCAGGTCTTTGAATACCTCATTCATCATTCGTTGGTAAGTGGCACCCGCATTTTTCAATCCGAACGACATCATGGTGTAACAGTAATTAGCAGTCTGTGTGACGAATGCCGTTTTGTCCTGGTCTTCTTTTAGCAATGGGATCTGATTATAGCCTGAGTATGCATCCATGAATGAAAGCACCTTGAATCCTGAGGAGTTATCTACAAGCTGGTCAATGCTTGGGAAATGATATGCGTCCTTAGGGCACATCTTATTGAGGTCGGTATAATCAATGCACATTCTCCACGCTCCACTAGGTTTTTTGACTAGTACCGGATTTGAGAGCCATGTAGTATATTTAATTTCTCGGATGAAACCGGCATCCCAGAGTCTCTTTACCTCTTCATCAATGATCCTTTGGCGATCAGGGCCAAACTTCCTCTTCTTCTGTGAAACGGGCTTTGCTTTTGGGTCTACTGACAACCTGTGGCAACATACTTCCGGGTCTATGCCGGGCATGTCACATGGCTTCCATGCGAATAGATCCTTGTTGTCTCGTAGGAGTTTGATCAACTTGCTTTTCAACTCCGGGTTGGTGAACGCCCCAACAGTTGTGGTTTGGTCCTTCTCGCCCAGCACTACATGCTCTAGAGCTCCATCTGGTGTGGGCCTGGAATTCTCCATCCGAGGGTCGTCCCGTGCATCAAATTCTACAAGGAGACATTGGTCAAGTTCTTTACCCTTTCTAGTGAGGGTATTAGTTGTTACCTGGGCTGTCGTCATATGGGGTGCTGGCTGGGCTTTGAAAGTGACTTTCGGTGCTGGTTTCATGGATATGTTGTAGCAGCTCCTTGCTACCGTTTGATCGCCTCTTACCGTCGCCACCTTGTTGTCTCTTGCCACAAACTTCATCGCCAAGTGTGGGTGTGACACACTTGCTTCAAAAGCGGCGAACATTCGTCTGCCGAGAATTACGTTGTAAGCCGACTGGGTGTCCAGCACCAGGAATTGAATGTCGGCTGACTTTGAGGTAGGTGGTGTTCCCAGAGATAATCGTAAGTTTATTAATCCCAAAGGTTTGGTGGTTGTGCCATTAAACCCTGCAAGTTCACCTGCCACTGGTGTTAAGTCATTAACAGTAAAACCCAAAGCCTTAAGACAAGGCAAAAACAAAATGTCAGCAGAACTGCAATGATCTACAAATACGCGGTTGACGCTCCAGTTGGTAATGATTGCTTGGATGACCAAGGGGTCATCATGGCCAGGTAGGATGTCGCCCAACTCGTTGAAGTCCCAGACGATTTTTGGTTTGGCCTAACCTGCATCTGTGTTCGTTTTGCTGATGGTTTTTCCTGCCACTGCTAGGCACTGCTTCAAGTGTCTCTTTCGGGCATTAACTGTTACTCCACCGCCACCCAGCCCTCCAGAGATCATATTTATCACTCCATGTTTTATGGCTGCTGAATCTTCGTCTCCTCCGTCGCGCCTTTCTCTATTGCTCTGGTTATCATGCGCCTTGCGGATTGGGGGAGACCTTTCCCTGCGATCTCGCCCACGACGAGTTTGATACCTGGGCTGGGTGCTCCTTCTTTGATCTGGTGACCAGCTACGCTCTCGATATCGCCTGTTGTTTCCTGGGATTCGGGCATTGCTTCCCGTGTTTCTTTGACCTCTACTGTTAATGATCTCGTCGATTTCGTCCTTGAGATGCCTGCATTCCTCGGTACTGTGGTCGTTACTACGGTGGAATTTGCAGTATACAGCACTTCCCTGAGATTGCTGCTGGCGTCTTGGGCTATCTTTGTGTTCCTCCTTGTATTCGGTCTGAAGGACGCTATGTGTATGACGTCCATCCATGTCTCGCCCTTGTTGGCGACTGACATACTTGGGGGGTTTGCGACTCTTTCTCCGTTCCTCAGCATGGTTACGATTTTTAGTCTCTCTGTTTTCTTGGCAGTGGCTGTCGCCTGCTCGACTTCCTTTGTATTCTTCGATTCGCATAAACTCTTGAGCTTTACGCTTGACTTCTTCAAGATCTAAAATCTCGTGACGAGCAAGCTCGTAGGCGAATGCTCCTTCACGTAATCCAGATAAAAGTATGTGCAACTGCACCTTTGGGTCTAGTCCTTGTACCTGCAGGGCTTCTTTGTCAAAACGATCCAGGAAGGACCTAAGAGTTTCCCCGGATTGTTGGCGTACTTTTTCCAAGGCATGGACAGACTTTGGTACAGGGCGACTGGTGGCAAAGTGGGTCTGGAACTTTCTTGCCAGATCGTCCCAGGATGCTACACTACCTGTTGGTAAGGTGGTATACCAAGTTAACGCTCTCCCGCCCAAGAGCGTTGGGAAGGTTCTGCACATCAGGAGATCTGTTTCACCATGAAGGGTCATTGCCGCTTCAAACTTTTGTATCCATTCGAATGGATCAGTGTCACCCACGTACGTAATGATATTGGATGGTCCCTTAAAGCCAAGGGGAATAGGAGTGAGGCGTAGGCTATCAGTCAGGGGTTTATTATGCCCTGAGGTGTTTGGAGGGGTTGTCAGTAAGTATGGGTTACGGGCTTGTAAATCTGGTGGAGGGCGAGGCTCATGAGGCGCCTCGACTGAGTATGAGATAGTTGGGGCTTGGCGGGCTCCAAAATGGGGTTGGCCAAGGTTCGCGACCGATCCCTGTGGTTGGGGGATGGCCGCGTTATAAGGGTGGAAGGGGTATCCGTGAAACGGGTAACCATTTGGAAAAGGTGGGGGAAAATGAGTGGCCACATTATTCAAACAAGGTCTGGGATGGTATGTTGGGACCCGATGGTCATTATATAGTGCTACGGGTTGGCTTCGCGCCGGTTGGACACGACGGGCGGTAGGGAAAGGCATTCCAAATTGGACTCCAGGGGGTGGGGGTTGGTTTTCAAATCAGTTTTATCCTTGCATTTCTTGTATTGGAACTTGATGATTCAGGAGTGCTGCTCTAAGACCTTCCGCTGGTACCTGGAGGTCTGCAGGTTGTAGCACCGGGGGAAGGGCTTCCGCAGCTTCTCGCCCAGCTGGGATTGAGTGCATAGAAGGAGGGGAGTTGGAGTGCACAGTTTGCACGTGTCCTTCCGGAGTGACTGCTCGTACTTGTTCTGCTCACCTTGTTGTGACCACCATGTTAGTTTGAAAACGGTAAGTGTCTTGCGTATTTAGTGGTAGGAGAATGGGAATAGAAGTTTATAGCTTCCCACAGACGGCGCCAATGTACCGTTCAGTTCTGTGAGCCCACTATGTACCCTTGAGGGTAATGTTATTATATGAATTGTACCCTAGCTGAGGTAAAGACCAGGCTAGAAGGTATTATTCCAAGAGGTAGCAAGCAGATATCAATGGCAGACAAATAGTAAGAGTATGACTTGGAAGTAAATGGGCATAATAACAGTACATTAAAGATCCCTTTCCCTTGTGCCCAAGGGTGGTATTTATAGGAGTCCTGGAGGCTGATCCGTTAGGGCTTACGTATTGGAGGTGAACGCTCCTTGGGATTCATTGTGAGGAGCTGACACGCCTGGTACTGCTGTGGTACAGAGTCTGCCCTTGGGCGGTGTCAGCATGCGGCAGCAGGGCGGTTTCCACTTATGGTCTCTGGGCGATCCGCAGAGCATATGGGGTTCCAAGGTAAGACATTTTGGTGTCTTACCTTGGGAGGTGAGCTGCCTTGGGACAGGCGTCTAGGGCCAACCGGTAGGGCTGATGTGTGTGTAACTTGGGGTTTTGGGCCTAGGCTGTTTGGGGCTCTGCGAAACTGGGCCATCCATGTTAACAGGCCCTTGGGCTTCAGATGTGGTTAAGCCATGCGGAACATGGACGTAGAAGTCTTTGTTAAGGAAGGTGACAGTTTGGTTGCCATACATGAGAAAAATCTTCTCAGAAGGGAGCAGGTTGAGCCTCCCAAAGAGAAGGGCAGGAAAATAGTCTCATACAGAGACAAAGTTCTTTGCCTGAACGGGGACGACTATGTCTCCGAGGAAGAAAGAGAAAAGGTTTCTGAACAGAGTACAGAGGAGAATGATGTTGAGTTGTAGGACCTCATTACAGAGGGTGTAGATGATCCACTATGTCCAACATACGTCTTCTCTAGAAAACAACACAAGATAGATTGTGAGCAGTGGAGTAAAGCTTTAATTATAAAGCTGATGGAAAAAGAATGCCTCCGAAATTCTTCATGACCAGGCTGCTAAGGCTCTGGAACCTCATGGGGACATGTAAACAGATTGAGATGGATAATGGCTATTCTCTCTTGAAGTTCAGTGATGAAGGAGATTATCTCCACGTCTTGCATGACGGGCCGTGAATAGTGGCGGATCATTACGTTGTCGTGCAACGATGGCGGCCGTTTTTTGATCCATATAACGAAGAAGTAAGGAAGTTAGCTATTTGGTTAAGAATCCCAGGGCTACCAACAGAATTATACACAATGCAACATTTGTGGAAAATAGGTAGCCTGTTTGGAAAAACTTTGAAGGTGGACAAGGCGTCCTTTAAGAGGGATGATAGTACTGTAGGTTATAACACGGAGAAAACAAGATTTGCGAGGATTTGTGTCGAGGTTGATCTTAGAAAAAGTTTCATTTCTAAGTTCAGGATATGAGACTATATCCATAACAAGGAAGTAATTCTCAACGTCGGGTACGAAGGCTTGCACTTAATTTTCTTCTCATGTGGGAGATATGGACACCAGAAAGAAGCGTGTAATGAGGGTCTAGATTACAAGCTAGTGAGCAATATGAACGTACCTGAGACCCAACCTCAACAACAGGGGGAACCAGTAGTAACATCGGGGAGCACTTCTGTTATCGCTCTAAATGGTGACACCACCGGTATGGAGGACGACGCAAAGGAAGGGGCTTTTGGGGCTTGAAAGGTCATGAAACGCCCAGTGAAGGGGAGAAGGAACAAAACGATGCAGGCGAATGACACCAGGGACAGAACGGAGTTCACTCCGGTGATCTTGGATAAAGTGCAACCGGCAGCTACCATTTTAGGGGCACAACATGTTAAACATACTTTGGTGGCTCAGGGGGCAACAATATCCAAACAAGTGAAAGTGGTAGCGGGTCAGAAGGATAAAAGCAAGCTTTTGGTTAAGAGGTCAAACCATGCAGATCTTCCTGGTAGGACTGACCAAAGAATTTCAACCTCGGACAAACCTATTCACCGAAAAGGCAAAGAATCATCAGCCAAGCAAAAGGGCCCTAGCGCAGGGTTAAGACAAAAGGGCAGCATTCTTCTAAGTCAACCCCCCATGCAGAAGACGACAAGGACAGTGGTGGCAGGTGAGTCAGCCCCTGTGACCACAAAGGAGTATAGGCCTGGGAAGGAAGAAGGTAGGCAGGAAGATCAGGGTACAAATGCCAAAAAATCAAACAATGCGTTGGTTTTGCTGCGACGTGGCACACATGGTAACCCCCACATGGCTAAGACCCTGGAGGAAAATATCACTAGCGGGCTAGTTGGGCCCTCCGGTTTGTAGGTTGGGCCTCAGTGTTTTTCTTTCCCCCACTTTTGTTTTTCTTATGATGAACACTTTTTATTGGAATGTGAGGGGGGCAAATAAAAAACGTTTATCTTTGTTGATTAAAGATTTGGTCAAAAAATATGAAATAAAATTACTATTCCTATCTGAAGTAAGGATTAGTGGGCCGATAGCTTTGCGTAGAATTAACCAGCTGGGCTTTGATGGTTTCCACATTAACGAGGCCATTGGGTTTGCTGGGGGGATTTGGGTCCTTTGGGACAAATCCTGTGTTGAGGTTTCTATCCTGGCCCAAAATAGGCAGTTCACCCACACATCCCTATTCTGGAAAGCAGCAAACGCGAAGGAGGTGGCCACCTTTGTGTATGGCAGCCCTCACAGGGTGGATAGAAGAATGTTGTGGGATAGCTTGGTTGCTATTGAGGCTACGGTTACTGATCCTTGGTTGGTAATAGGGGATTTCAATGCCTTACTTTATTCTTCAGAGAAGGTTGGAGGGGGACTATCTTCTAAGGGGAGCATGGAGGAGTTTAGAGATTGTCTCCTTTCTTGTAATATGGTGGATTTGGGCTTCAAAGGCCCACAGTTCACGTGGAGGAGGACCAACTTGAAGGAAAGACTGGATCGGGCTCTAAGCAATGTTAGGTGGGCCAATTCCTTTGCTAATAGGTACATCGTTCACCTTCCCTTCTTCAGTTCAGACCACCGCCCCCTGCTGTTGACAGATGGGGAAACCTCGCTGATAGCCTGCGGCAACAAGCCTTTCCGCTTTCTGGCGGCTTGGCTGCTATGCGACGATTTCTAGGACCTGGTTCGAGGATGTTGGGGCGAAGAAATGGGCTGGATGAGAGCAACAGAGCAATTCCAACAGAGAGCCTCCCAGTGGCATGCAACTGTCTTCAGGGATCACGTTCGCCGCAAAAATCATCTTCATGCGCGGATTAAGGGGATCGACGATCATTTGCAAAGTAATAAAAACCAAGCCATGGGAATCCTTCAGTCTAAGCTTTGGGAGGAATTGAACCTAATTTATGTGCAAGAGGAGATTTCTTGGTATCAGAGATCGAGATCAGAGTGGCTGGTCAATGGGGACAGAAACACAAATTTCTACCACGCGGCTACCAAGGCTCGGGCTCATCATAATAAGATTCTCACCTTGAAAGATAGTGATGGTCGGTGGGTTAAGGAGCCAAACGCGGTGAAGGAGAAGGTGGTAGTTTTCTTTCAAGGATTGTATATGGATGACGGTTCCAAGAGACCCCTTCTCCCAATCACAGGTTCGTTCCCAAATATCACTAGTCCGTCGTTTCAATTGATTCATGTTGTTCCCTATGACTTGGAAATTAGGGATGTTCTCTTTAATCTTCCCCCTTTTAAGGCCCCTGGATCAGATGAGCTTCATGCTAACTTCCTTCAGTCTCAGTGGGATATTGTCCACAAATCTGTCGCTGACTTGATTAAAAGCTTTTTTGAGAACCCAAATTCGATCAAGGATATCAATCAGGCTTTAATCTACCTGATCCCTAAAGAGGTTAATCCTGAGTCCCTGAAGCAGTTCCGCCCCATCAGTCTTTGCAACGTCATATTCAAAGTGGTCACCAAGATTCTGGCGAACAGGCTCAAACCTCATCTCAATAACCTGATCATGCCTAACCAGTGCAGCTTTATACACGGAAGGCAAAGCACAGATAACATAATCATAGCACAGGAGGTTATGCACTCCATGAGACTTAAAAAAGGCAAGAAAGGCTGGATGGCTATTAAGGTAGATCTTGAGAAGGCCTATGACTGGGTAAATTGGGAATTCCTCCAAGATACGCTAAGGGAAGCTGGTTTAAGTCCACAAGTTGTGCATCTGATTATGCAAAGTGTAACCACTACCTCCCTTGATGTTCTTTGGGAAGGTTCTACAACTGGCTCATTCCTGCCTTCCAGGGGTATCAGGCAAGGAGACCCCATGTCTCCGTACATTTTCGTTCTTTGCATGGAACGGTTGAGCCATCTAATCTTCGAGGCTACTTCAGGAAAGTATTGGAAACCTATTGTCCTTAGGAAGAACGGTCCTCCAATCAGCCACTTATTCTTTGCGGATGATCTCTTACTGTTTACGGAAGCATCTTTGGACCAGGCGGATCTTATTAAAAAAATTATTTCCTGTTTTTGTGATTCCTCTGGGTAGACAGTAAATTTTGACAAGTCTAGGGTGCTCTTCTCAAGAAATGTGAACCAATTGAGAGCCGAGGAGATTGCTCAAGCCATGGGCTTCTCCACAACTCCGGATTTGGGCAAGTACTTGGGCATTCCTCTAATGCACGAGAGGGTGAGGACTAGCACTTTCAATCTCATCCTTCAGAAAATGGACAACAAGCTCTCTGTTTGGAAGATGAAGACCCTCTCCCTAGCGGGTCGAGCAACCCTCTCCCAATCCGTGCTTTCATCCATACCTGTCTATCCTATGCAATCGTGCCTCCTCCCCTTGAAAACTTGCGATGACATTGAGAGGAAAATCTGTAATTTCCTTTGGGGTGACTCTACTGATAAGAAAGGTCTGCATGTTGTTTCCTGGAATAGAATTTGTCATCCTAAAGACAACAGAGGTCTAGGATTTAGAAGTCTGAGACTCATGAATTAGGCCCTTCTTATGAAGGTGGGCCACAGAATGCTAACCCAGACGAAGAGCTTATGTGTAAGGGTGTTAAGGAATAAGTAGAAGGTTGGGGAAGACTTAATCCCGGAGATAAAAACAACGAAACAAGCCTCAAACTTATAGAGGGGTATCCAGAAGGTGTGGCCTAAAGTGAAACTTGGTTCGACAATCCAAGTTGGCAATGGTGAAAAGACCAGATTTTGGGAGGATAGATGAATCCTAGGCAATGAGCTTGTGAAGGCCAAGGATTCTGTTATCATTCCTAGAGAAGTAGAGAGATGGACAATAGGTAACTGTGTTGAAGGAGATGGAACTTGGAATTGGAACTCTCTGGAACAATATGTCTCCCCACAGTCTCTGATTTGTTTGGCTAGTATTCTGCCCCCTTCTTCCTCCGATGGTGATGACCGAGTCACTCGGGCAGGATCAAGTAATGGAGTTTTCTCGGTCAAATCAGCCTTCTCCATGCTTGATTTCGATTCCTTATTGCATACTAATAATGCCGAGCTGCTCCCTTGGAAATGGAAAGGACCTAACAGAATCCAGATGTTTATTTGGAAAGCTCTTGGCAATCATCTGATGACAAATATCAATAGGGAAAAGAGGAACTTAACAACATGCAATCTTTGTACTAGATGTGCCCGACATCTAGAGGACATCCTACATGTGCTTCGAGACTGCTCATGGACCAGAAGTATTTGGATACGCCTTCTCCCCAGTGAACATCTGCCTCAATTTTTTGATCTTCAACACCACCAATGGCTACAGTATAATCTTGAGTCGACTCCAAATACTTATGGCTATCAACATTGGCATCTCCTATTTGGTGTTGTTTGCTGGCTGACTTGGAAATATAGAAACGATTTCATCTTCAGCAACAAAGTAGCAACTCAGGAATCTTTGATTAGGCAAGCTAATATTTACGTTTCAAATTTCCTTGCTGCTCGTGATAGGCTGGGCTCCTAAGGCGTGCAGAAACGGGTAACAGTGGAGCAGCTCATCAAGTGGAATTTTCCTGCTGCAGACTGGGTGAAATTGAATACAGATGGATCTAGTAGCTTGGGAGGTCAGTTATCTAGCTGTGGAGGAGTTCTCCGGGATGATGCAGGTAGGTGGCTGGGGGGTTCTGCAAGAAACTGGGAGCAGGCTCGTCCCTAACAGCGGAGGTTTGGGGTGTCCTACAGGGGATGCTTGTGGCTTGGGAGCTAGGCTTCAAGAAGGTATGCATTGAGTCTGATTCTAAAGTGGCTATTCTCCTCATACAGGATTTTTGTGATCCTTGTCACCCATTAGCCCCCTTGATTAATCATATTAGAAGCCTGTTAAGTAAGAATTGGGAGATCAATTTTATTCACACTTTTCGCAAAGGGAATTCAGTTGCTAATGCCATGGCTCGTATGAGAAGCTACTTAGACTCTTGGGATGTGCAACTGCATGTAGAAATTCCTAAGGAATGTAGAGATCTCTTAAATAGAGACTTGCAGGGTGTAACTTGCCTAAGAATTTATAACCTGTTTTAGTTTTTGTTTTGTTTTCGTGCTATTCAAAATAAAAAAAAACGATAAAAAGTCGTAGAAATGTTAAGACAAAGACAATTATTACTATTTAAACATTAATTATATTTGTTTCGTACGTAAATGAAATGTATGTAGTTTCCCTACCCCCAAAAAAATGTATGTAGTTAGCTGAATGAGAGTTAGGATTATATTTTATAAATGTAAAGGTTGTGAATAAATTTTTATTTGTTAAGTATTTCTTAATATTACGGCATATAACTACTAGCTTGCTTTCGCTGTATTTAAAGCAAGTGCTCTGGTCTTGGAATGAAATAAGCTTTTTTTTTCCCTTAAGCTTTTTTTTTGTTAGAAATAATAGGAAATTAAAACAAAAACACAACAAAAAGAAACTAGGCACAAAGCCTAGACCAGTGAACACCTATAGTGTCACCATACAGACTATCAATACAACCTGACGGTGGACAATCAAATTCCTGAATTACCCAAGAGAAACCATAAGAGTAAGAGGCTAGAAAGTCCGCTACTCTATTTCCTTCACGGTGAATGTGAGACATATAAATCTGCCAATCTCGCTGCATCAAATTTCGAATACGATTCACCAAATTAGCCGCAGGGTAATCATGGTGGCACCCCTTAAGCTTTTTATAACAAAATATATAAACCTTTTTTTTTTTGGATATTAAAAAAAAATTGTAATTAGATGTATATCTATAATTAAGATGTATATCTTTCCAAAAAAATTGTAATTAGATAAGCTATTGTTGTCACCAAAAAAAAAAAAAAAATTTGTTTTCTTTATCATGGTACCTCTATTATTAAGTGTAAGCCTATTTAAAAATTTGTTTTCTTTATCATGTTAACTAATTAATTAGGAGGTTATCGAGGTACACTCCACTTTTTTTTTATTGTTTTGAAAATTAGGTCGATTATTAAAACCATGAAGATATCGATTTATTGTTTACTGGTTTCACCATGGTCTAATCGCAGTCAAAAAATGACAATTAAATATATATTTTCAATTTTATATAATGCATATTAAATAATGAACTAAAGTCAAAGCAATATAAATTAATCAAATTCCACAATGTCCAGAAAATTAAGAATTATACATGACATAATATTTAAATGGATTGAACACCAAAACCGTTTACTAATTTTTCATTCAAACCAATTGATCCATTTTTTTATTATTGGTTTTTCTACATTTTCTATAGCTGAGGTAAGTGGTCTTTAAAAAAAAGTTTATTTTTTTAACATTTAATAAAATATGAAGGGTAAAGAAAGTGAATGCAACTCAAGTTAGGGATATTCAAGATCCATTCAATTCTAATAATTCGGTCTAATCCAGAGCTATTTGGGACGGGTTTGGTTCTTAAAAAATTAGACGCGATGTTTTTTTTGTTTTTTGTTTTTTATCAAGTTTGCGTTACACGTAATATTGTCCCAATTCAGCATAATCTTACAAAATATTTTAATTAATTTTAGTCATTGATAATCAAAGAATAAAATTTCTTGACTTAATAAAATTTGTTTTAAAATATATATTGTAAAACATTTAGAGACGTGAACGCGACATAAACCTTTTAGTCACGGATAGGATGGTCTTTTAGAGAGCAATTTCAATTTGCTAACTCATTCTTTTAGTTTCATTGTTTGATCATTTTTTTTATGATTACTTCTTAAGTAAAAATATACTACGCAATAATAAAAGCATTTTTACATTTACTTTTTTAAAAAAATAATCAGTTTTTTCTCAATTTTTTTTTTTAAAATATTTTTCAATAACCGCTACAAAACATTCCTATCACATGTTAATTAATAATTTTAATATGATCATCTTAACGGTGATGTTCTTATAACTCTATGTTCTAATGTTTTTTCCTATCTCACTCGCTATCCTCGTTAATTTAATCATGAATAACTAGGATACTCATATCTTAATGTTTTTGTTTATTGTGCTTCTTTCAACAGTTCAGAATCACTGTGTTTCTTAGAGAGCCTAGAAATTAAAGGTGTTTGTCAACCGATTCAAACCGCACTGATCGAACAAAAAAATTGATAATCGAATAAGCTGAAAATCGAAAAAATGAAAACTGAAAAAAAATTGTAAATTTTAATTGGATTGGATCAGTTTTTGGATTGGTTAATGAAAACTGATCCAATCTAAACCGATACAATATATTAATTTCTCTTACCTACTTGAGCTTTTCTCCAATCATAATCCACAAATTTCTAAACCCAATACTCATTAATCCATCAACTAAACTCAAGAAAAAACCTAGTTATATCTTATCAACAAAATTTTGTGTAGAGCTTCATATCTCATTACAAAAAAAAATATATTATCGTTTACTAATGTTTTTGTATTTCAAAAAAATAATAATTAACAAAAGTATATATAAAATATATTATTTGCACAATAATCATGAAATAAATTTTAAAATTTTTAAAAAATTAAAAGCTAATTCAATCTAATCGGATGAAAAAAAAACAACGGCGATGATTAGACGATGAAACCAAAATATTAGATCGAAATGATTCTTTTTGCTTTGAAAACTAACTCAGACCGCTAACACCGATACTAGAAATCGAAAATTAACCGCAACTGTGTGGATTCTGGAACTTTCTACAGAGATCGAGATGCTCTACATATAAAACATTATTAAACTTCCAAAAAAGACCTTAAAGATTTAAAGATAGTCGGACACTATCATCAACCTCAATTTGCAATCGCAAGCTCTCTGAATTTGTGTGAGAAAACATCATAGAACTAAAGGAGGAGAGAGAAGAAGAACAGCAAAACTGAAGAAGAGAAAGAGAGGAGAAGCACCATCACCACGAAAGATGGGTGTGGACTATTACAAGATCTTACAGGTTGATAAGAATGCCAAAGACGATGATTTGAAGAAGGCATATAGGAAACTTGCAATGAAATGGCACCCTGATAAGAACCCAAACAACAAAAAAGAAGCTGAAGCTAAGTTTAAGCAAATTTCCGAAGCCTATGATGTAAGTTTTCATAAGGGTATTGCAAAATTTTAAGCTTTTTTCTGAAATTAGGAGTGGAACAGTGGAACTCAATTCAAAGTTTCATCTGGGTGATGCTCCCTTTTTGTTACTCTATTGTGATTCTAATGTGTTTTCGCAAAATTTTGAGCCTTTTTCTCGAATTAGGAGTGAAGCAGTGAAACTCAATAAAAAAATTTATCTGGGTGATGCTCACTTTTTGTTATTCTATTGTGATTCTAATGTTTTTCTGTAAGGGTATTGCAAATTATTTAGCTTTTTCTGAAATTATAAGAAAAACAGTGAAATTCAATAAAAAAATTTATGTGGGTGATGCTTACTTTTTTTTCTCTTTCTGTTGTTATTATTGAAGGTGCTTAGTGATCCTCAGAAGAGAGCTATCTATGATCAATATGGGGAAGAGGGTCTGAAGGGTCAGGTTCCACCACCTGATGCTGGTGGTGCTGGTGGTGGAGGAGCTACTTTCTTTTCCACAGGAGATATCCCGGGATCGTTTCGGTTCAATCCCAGGAACGCTGATGACGTTTTTGCGGAGTTTTTTGGGTTCTCAAGCCCCTTTGGTGGCATGAGTGGAAGAGGTGGTGGTGGTGGTGGCATGAGATCAAGGTTCTCTGGTGGAATGTTTGGTGATGATGTGTTTCGATCTTTTGGGGAAGGAGGAGGGGTACATATGAATCAAGGTGCACCTCGCAAAGCTCCTCCTATTGAGAACAAGTTGCCCTGTACTCTCGAGGATATATATAAAGGGACTACGAAGAAGATGAAGATCTCTAGAGAAATTGCAGATGCCAGTGGGTGAGTAGTTGTTATTACTTGGTTATTTCAGTTTTTTGTTTTTTTGGTATCTGTAACATGATCTCTAATATGGTCAATTTTGTGCATTATTGAAAGGATTGAACTTCAATTTGGTTGTAAGTAAAAGCATATATTGGATCCACTGAAGGAGAAATTAATTGACCCTAAAACATGACTGCTTCCAATTATGATTTAGTTCATCATCAATAAGGTCTGCTATTTTCATTTGGTTTTATTTTGAGTGCATGGCGTGAAAAATTACTATTGAGAGCTAATGCTTCTTAAATGGCTGTCCGTTATGGATGCCATTTTAGTTGTTGAGTGGTTTCCGTTTTTTATCAGTACATCTAATTTCATCTTCTGTGGGCAATTGTTGAGCCTTGATTGATAGGTGTTTTAGTTTTTGTAATGGTTAATGATTTATAGGTGTGGATTTCCATTAATTTAAATGTTGGGATTAAGGATTCTTCTAGTAAAATTTAGTAGGTGGTTATAGCTAAAACTTGAAAGGGTACACTGAACCTTCATTCCCTTGACCTTGAGCATCAAAAGTATTAGGATTTTTTTTCTTATTTATTTTTTAGATAATATGTTTGAATGAAATTCTGATATTTTTTGGTGTGCTCAAGAATGTCACCTTTATTCTAACCAAAATAATAAAGGAAATGGAGGTGGTGAATTTCATTTCTCGAATTGTTATATTAATACAAGATGAGAGAGCATCTTCATTCCAGATTGTACTTTTGGTTTCTTTTTCTGTTGTGGTAATTGCTTATTGATAGTCTTCATTTAATGATGCATTCTCTTTTCCTGTGACTACAGTAAAACCATGCCAGTGGAGGAGATATTGACCATTAATGTGAAGCCTGGTTGGAAGAAGGGGACAAAGATCACCTTCCCAGAGAAGGGAAATGAACAGCCAAATGTGACTCCTGCAGATCTTGTTTTCATCATTGATGAAAAACCACATGGTGTCTTCACTCGTGATGGAAATGATCTGATTGTCACCCAGAAGATTTCTCTTGTGGAGGCCTTAACTGGCTATACAATGCACCTCACTACCTTGGATGGTAGAAACTTAAACATACCAATCAACAATGTTATTCATCCAAACTATGAGGAGGTTGTCCCAGGAGAAGGAATGCCAATTCCCAAGGATCCATCAAAGAAGGGGAACTTGAGGATAAAGTTCAACATCAAGTTCCCAACACGGATCACTGATGAACAGAAAGCGGGAATAAGAAAACTCTTAGCTGCCTCAGCTTGAGATCAAATATAGATGGATATGATAATGTATAATATTTGGCAGATATGCACTACTTTTATGAAATTTTGTTAGCTTTACCAATAAGTTTGGTTGCTTCCACATGTATTGTCACGTAGTGAAAAATATTTGATTAGATTATTTTGTATGATTTATCAGTTAACGGGTTGTCCGGATTGTCTCATTGCAAAAATGAAGGATAAGGGTGTAAGCAATCAAAGTTGATTTTTTTTTTTTGAGCTCTTTTATCAGTTAACGGGCAGTGATTATGCAACGTTCAAATTAATATGAAACTTCTGAGATCTTAAATAGAAACTTTTTGATCTGTACTATAACCCGGATAAAAATTGCATAAGCAAGGTACGTCTAAATAAAATTTGAAATATATACTAAACAAACGATGTCCAATTTGAAAATCAGTATGTCTGTCAGTCCAAGATTTCTTCTCTTATATTATATATCCTAGAGATAATTTTTTTTTAAATATTATTATTTAAAAAAATATATATTAAACTGTAGTATTTTTGAATTAATTTACGGATTTACAGCCATCAGTCACGTTAAAATTAGATAGGATTGGTCAAGTCTCATTTACAAAAAGTCAATTTTGATGTGACCAAATTTTTAATAGCTAATGAAGAATTGATATATTGGTAATAACAAAGATTAAAAATGCACATACAACCTTGAAAATATGAAAAGTCACGTATGCATATTAAAAATAATATTATATAGAAACATGGATTACAAAATTATTCCCGACCATCGCCATAAAATATGGACTTTGATTTTCTCATGTTGCAAAAGAATTGAATTTTTATATTGTGATTTAATTAATAGTGAATCTCTCCTTTTTTTAAAAGAGAAAAAATAAAAGAAAAGCTTTACACACATGTCGAAGGGTCATAACATAATAATTCAATTCTCATGTAATAGGAGAAAATATTTTTCATAAAATATATGCACTACACCATAAACGGTCAAGGCCACCAATGAATTCTTATCTTTGCTTGGAAAGATAAAATAAAAAGCAGATACAACCTTCTTGAAAATATAAAAAAATAATAATAATAGGTATTTAAATTATTATAAAATTTTATCATGCCTCTCTCCATTTTCCCCTTAATAATTTGGGAAAAATATTTTTTCAGTCACGGGAGATAAACCTATCTCCAATGAACTTTTAGGATTATAAAATTAAAAAATTATAATTATAAATATTAATATAATCCTGCAATATATTAGAATTATAAAATTATTTTGATTTCGCTCAAAAATGACATCATTTTAAACTTACCAGAAATAACTTATCTCCTGCAAAAATTAATTACTCTAATAATTTATTTTGAGAGCATGTGTTCGAATCTTTACAGTACCACCTTTGGGAGGGGTTTAAAGCCTTAATCCTAGACCCACCCCGAATCGGATTAATTACGAAGCAATGAATTGATTGGAATATTTCCAAAAAAAAATAATTTATTTCGAATATGGGGTGATACGATATCTCGGGTCCCTCGAATAAGAGATATATACAACGGTTAATGAAGGATTATGCACGTGATAAGTATTTGCTTAGAATTGACAAGAGCCAACTGTAGAGCAAATAATGTTCATAAAGTTTTTGAGCAAATAATGAGTTGACTCCCTGAGTGTCACCTGCAGAGTAATATAAGCTAAGACTAAGAGCACTATTTTTCCAATGAATTATATTAATCTAATGACGACCATCACCATTCTATATATTTCTAGGAACGAGACATTTATTTTAATTAACATAAAATCAGTAAGAGATGGCAAAACAAGTCAACTCTGCTTGACCCGACCCAATCTATTTGCAACCCGAAAAAATAAGCAAGATTAGAATTGGCTCGAAAAGAAAACGAGACAAAAAAATTCAACCAAACCCGACCCGAGTCGGGTTAGGGTTAGTCCACGGGTTGGCTAGAAAAAAAAAAGTCTTTCACACTCATTCGATACATGTGGTGAGAAAGCAAAGAAAATAATTTTCATTTGATATAAGATATTTACTACAAAGAAAAACACTAAATATAATCACTACTTACTAGCCACTAAATATGCTAAACATAGCACCAATGAATACTCAAGTTTCAAGTCCAACAAGACATATTGCTAAACCAAATCAAGTTTCATGACCATTAGACCCCCACGAAGAAGAGCAACCCAAAATATATGGGAAATACTATCATCATCATTATCTACAAAACACAAACCAAAAAATATTGTATGCGTTTGGGATTTAGCCTTTATGTTTCTATTTTCTTTGAACAGATCTGACCCCCTAATTATTTTTTCGTATTCTTTTAATAAAAAAAAAGATAACCCGTGAACTGATTCGTTTGACCTGCGGATTAACTCGGTTTTTTCCGAGCTGGCTCAAGTTGTCAGCTCATTTTTGCCAACCTAACCCGACTCATTTTATGCGTGTTACGAGCCAACCCGACGAGAACTTAGCTATGTTGTGCATGGAAATTCTTAAATATTATATCGTGTGTTCTAATCTGCAAAATTAACTTGAAGTGGGAAATTTTAGGGATTCATTGATCAGTGGCGAAGCTAAGATTTTATTTTCCTATGGGGGGTCGAAATATCGAAAGACACATTTCTTTGAGAACTGAAATTACAACGACCTAACATCTTCCTTTTCTACATACTTCAAATAACCAATAGGACAAAAGAAAGAAATAACCTACTAAAGCAAAACAAATACAATTTTACCATACATTTTCATTTTTTTAATGAGGCTTGAATTTTTATCCTCTCTAAATATCAGAACAAGCAGAGTGAACCAATCTTCAATTTTTTTAATAATATGAGAGAAAAAGAGAGTGAGAGAGAGTATGGTAGATGCCACCATCTCAACTAGGATTCATGTTAGGCAAAAAAATGGCATCAGAGCATGCAACGATCGAAGTCCTTGGGTGCCAACTAAATTCACAACTCAGCTTGTTGAACCATAGGTCTTGAAGATTATGATATTAAAGTTTTGATGATAATAAAGCACCTCAAAGGACCAACATAGCTCAATATGGATGCTCTCGATGGAAGGTATGACAATAAGTCCTTAATAGTACTAGAAGACCAAATCAAAGTGTAAAATTGATAAGGCTACTCAAATGTGCAAACTCGAGCTAGAAGTCAAAATTTTTCAAGTTAGTATAGAAGGCTCAAATCATGAAGACTATTGAAGACAAAGAAGACTTAATGCTCTTACTGTTTGTAATAAGTTTTAGAGTTATAGAAACTTTAAGATTGAGTTTATTGAGCTTTAACTTGAAGGTTGCATTAATAGGTCACAAACTCATGTATTAGTGACATACACTTAGATCCTGCATACAAGATCACACACACATGGAGAGTTGTTATACAAGTATGAGACGTGATCATAAATATGCTAGATGTCACTAGAAATCTTTTAGAAGTCACTAAGATTCAATTAGATTGAAAAACCAACAGAAAAATAGGTTTCTAACATGAAGTAATCGAATACTTTTTGAAAGTAATCGATTATCCCACGAAAAGAAATCAATTACTATCTGCTAAGTAATTCGAATTTTTAGATGTCTAACGGCTATAACCGGTTAGTAACTCGATAAGATACCTATATAAATATATTCTTAGGGTTTCTGAAAAAGAATTAACATTGGAAAACATTATAACATATAGAATTCAAAAAGAACCCTCATTTGGATTACTTTTGCATATCTTTGAGAAAAAGCTCAATTACTCTCTTGTTTCTTAATCTTTTTCTGATCTTTTTTAGAATTCTGAACGTGGGGAGGTTGCCCCTACATCTGTTTGAACGGATTTGATTGTTGTAATCATTTGTGAGACAAGTGGAGTGATCCTAAGGGTCTTAGGTTGAGTGTGGTCAAGGTGTGATCATAGACTTGTGAAATTCTTCTTGTAAATTGGTTTTTCTGGAACCGGTTGGAAGCTAGAACATAGTTAAATAGATCAAACTTAGTCTAGATGTAGCTATCAAATGGATAGAAAGTGAACCAAGATATATTCCGGTGTGATTCTTCCTTTACCTTATCTCTTTGATTTCAATGCTTATAACTAGTTTTCTAGATTATACATGTTATATTGAATCTGTTTAAGATCTGGGAATTATTAGTTTTCAGTTTGATTTCGTTGTTGAATGTTTTCTCGAAGAGTGTATTGAATTACATTGATTTTCTTATCTTTTACCTTCTCTTTTTGATTCCTCTATTAATCCTCTAAATCACATTTTATGTAATATGTTTTAATTCTCTTTTTGTGTTAGGAAAAGGTTGATGTTTTATAAATTTCATTTTGGTTGATTTTCTAGTAAAGAGTTTTTTGTTTTTTATTGTTTATACAAAAGAAGTAACACACAATTCACTCTGCTCTTGTGTGATTGTTTAGCCATCATTTCCTTTCGCAGCCATCCCTTATTTTTGGAAAAACCCAAATCATTCCATGGTACTATGTTGCGTAAAATCGGAAAGTGCACCGATCGTACCAAGTAATAAAAGAGAGAGTAAGAATATCGTCCCACGAGGATTGAGGCACCTAAGTTGTTATAACTATTCCTCTCTTGTTGGATAAATCAAAATAGGTTGAGAATAATTGTGGTTTATAAAATAAACTAAAACAATTAAAGAAAAAATGTAAATGATTCCAAAAGTGCTTTCAGAATGCAAGAACAAAAGATTAAGGATGGAGAAAATATTTGAGAAAATATTGCGGTAAAGAGAAACAAACACCTTTCCGATCCCCACCTTGCCACTTGGATTACGTTTACATTTACCTATTCAATTGATCAAATGATTCATCATCTTTTATATGATTAGTTAAGCCTTAATCTCTTAGTGACTTTAACCTTATTAGCTCTATTAGAATCCTAATCCCTTAGAAATCCCTTTTCAAGTTAACCCTTAGAATCAATGAATCTTTAACGTTCGCGGTTCATGTAGCCTATTCCCAGTGCGTATATGAACAGTTATCTTATTCTTTGTCAGGAATTAGAATTCCAACATCCTTATTGAAAACCCTAACCCTCGCAATCCTACTAGATTGATCAGTTCCAATAGAATTATTGAAAAAAGAACAAGAAAAGATAAATTCAATTAAAATAGATAAACGTAAATTTCAACCAAGGTACAAGGGGTTCACATCAAGGGTTGTGACCCTTACCACAATGATAAAACTAGCCAGACATGTTCATGTCTGACAAAATAAAAGTAAAAGAAATTGACATTCAAAACCTAAAAGAGAAAAGGAAGATGAAGATCTTCCGTCTTGATCAATCGAATCCTTGAATCTCCAAGAAGCTCCAAGGAATTCCCACTCTCTTTGTTGTTTTTCTCTTCTTGATTGTCCAAAAGTTCCTCCTTCGTATGTTTCTGATCCTTTTATTAGGTTTTGGGATAACCTACTTCGTTTGCACTCCAACTGGGCCTTCTTTTGGGTAATTCTCATCAGATTGGAGTCAAAAAATATATCGCCCGCGCACTTTGCACCAGTCCTGGCCGTGCTTGGGAAAACAAAAGAGGATATGCAAAAATGGCACACCGTGCGCCGCCTCCCGCGAGCCGTGCGCGCCGCCTCCCGCGCTCCGTGCGCTGAGATACAGTAGCAGTTCGTCCAAAATGGCGCGGGGTACGCCAGGTTCCGCGCACCTTGCGCCGGTCCCGTGCACCGTGCGCCGACTTCAGCGCGTCGTGCGCCAGTGAGAACTTTGGCTTCTCCGCTTTTTCTCCTTTTTGTGGCATTTCCTGCTATTAAAACACATAACTTGAGTAAGAGCATGATTGAAAAGGAATAATCAATATTTCTTGCATTTAATGACTATTTTCACATATTTATGATTAATTCCTTACTTCTTTTAAGTTAGAAAGCATCATATGCTTAACGCACATCAAACAATTCCCAGATTTAGATGTTGCTGTCCTCAGTAATAAACAAAATTAAAGCATGGGAAGCAGGGTTTAATTAATCAAGCATAACATTGCCCAGACAATCATAAAGATTACTATACTAAGCATGAATGATTTCCAAGTCAAAGCTTAAAACGATGCTTATCAACTACATTCAAATATCAGAGTCTACTTGATTACCCCTCACAAGACATAATATTCACTCATCACTCAGTGTTTGAGGGTATTCATCATCACTCATTCCATCGCAGCTATTGTACTACCATAAGCTTGATCTTTTTCTCAAGTTCCTAAAGATGAGGAACATCAACACATGCATGATTGATCAAAAGGGCTTCTCAAGGTTATAACTTGGCTTGGCTTAAGGTTAGGATCTTTTGAAAAATGGCTGAATAATCATTGAGATTGAAACACCATTTTCGTTAAGACTCAATCATCTCTCAATTCAATTTTTAGCTCCACTTTTTATTTGAATTCATGATTCCTTCCTTTTTCTCACCCTTTTCCTTCATCATTGCTTTTCAATTTTTGCAATTTACTTTTCTTCCTCTTTAAATTCATGTGGGAACTATTCTTTTCTTTTCCTCTTCAACTGTTTAACTTCTAGTGGAGCTTACCTCAATCACTTCTAACTTTTTGATTATTGACATTTCAATCTCAATTAAGGTAAGTTCTGATGGAAGTGGTCTAAACAGTTTAATAAGGTAATTGAACAAAAATGGTCTCAGGCTCAACATGGCTAGCAATGGATGATTTCTCAAGTAGCTATTTGGTCATAAGCTTAATAGAACAAAATGCCTCTATCACTTCAATCAACACATGCATTGGAGAGAATTAGATCAAGTTCTAGAGTACTACTGCAATAAGGACTCTCAATAAATTAGTTGTATAGGCACAAACCTCACAAGCTGTAGTATCAAACTAGACTCTTCCTAATTTCATTCCAAGCATCATTATCCATTATTAACATAGAAATCAAACAAACGAGCAATCATAATCTCTATTCATGCTCTATGCAATGTCATGACAATCCTGTATGTCATGCAATGCTTCCTCATTTGCAACCAAGGAATTGACCGAGTAGCACATCTAAATCAGAATTGTGCTTTCGTCTAGCAGGAAATGAAACTAAAAACAAAACAAAAAAAAATTTCTACCAAAATGAAAATAACTGGAAAGGTTAAAATAACTCCCCGGAAGTGGCTATGAATCTGCTGAACCTTTTTCTGTGTGCGATACCTCAATTTCCGCGTACGCGGCCAATTCCTAGATTTAGAACATTGTTGTCCTCTGCAATAACTAAACTAGTTGGAGAAAATAACTGCTGCGCAAGTAAAAACAACACCCGCATGTGAAATATCAGGCAAAAAATAACATGACCAATGTACTGGGGAATTACAAAACCAAAGACCAAATATGTCTCAATGATCCTAAGTAGAAATGAAAAACATCAAAATAAAAATTAAACACAAATAAAGGAAAGGAAATAAAAAATAATAATAATAAAAACCCATTGGGTTGCCTCCCAAATAGCGCTTGTTTAACGTCACGAGCCTTACGTACTCTTTGTGATCATGGTGGCTGGTAACTCGGGCTCAGTGATGACATTATACCCTTGCTCAGAATTTGTGTCCTGCCATGGTTATACTCATATGCATGTGGATAAGGAGGAGGGCTTTCAGGAACTTTAAACTTAGTTTTCACATGCTTTTTCTTGCTCTTGGGTTATTCCATCTTAACATTTGGCTTGTGTTCTTCATGTAGCTGATGGACTTCCTTCTTGTTCCCTTCCTCAACCTTTTTCTCAGTAATGTAGTTGACTTGATTCTTAGGTTGAGAAGCAGGCAATGGAGGAGCTTCATTTATAAGTACTTTGAATATTGCTTGCTCTCCATCCACGCGCATTATCAACTCACCCTTAGGTACATCGATTAATGCTCCTGAGGTTGCTAAGAATGGCCTCCCGAAGATCATAGGCACACTGGCATCTTCATCAATGTCAAGGATAACAAAATCAACAGGAATTAGAAATTTGTCTACCTTGACTAGCACATCTTCCACAATACCATGTGCTTGCTTTGTTGAGCGGTCGGCTAGTTGAACATTCATCCTAGTTGGCTTCACTTCATTAATTCGCAGCTTCTTCATCAGGGTTAATGGCATCACATTAATGCTGGCACCAAGATCGCATAAGACTCTCTCTACAGTTGTCTTGCCAATGGTGCATGGAATACTGAAGCTTCCTGGATCCTTCAACTTTGGAGGAATATTTTCCTGTAAGATTGCACTAAACTCCTCTGTTAGTGTAATCGGTTCATCCTCTGTGAGCTTCCTCTTCTTAGATAATGTTTCCTTCAAGAATTTGGCATATGAAGGCATTTTCTCCAAAGTGTCTGCAAAAGGAATATTAATCTGCAATTTCTTACAAATATCTAAAAATTTAGACAATTGCTTCCTTTACTCATTTTGCTTGGGCCTCATTGGATATGGAGGTTTCTCAAAACGTGAGAAATCTCATTGCTTCTTTTGAACTGCAGGAGATTGTTCCTGTGCTTCTTCTTTATCCTTTTGAGCTTGTTCATCCTTTCTTGTAGAAACTTCAACTTTCTCTTTTCTAGCTCCTCATTCCTTGTAGTGATGACATTGCATTGCTCCTTTGACACTGCATTGCTCCTTTCTTGACTCCTCTCAGCTAGTTGTCTTGAATGTTGGCCAATTTGAGTCTCCAAGTTTCTGATGGATGCATCTTGGTTCTTGTTGTAGGCTCTTGTCTCATTCATGAAGGCATCAGTAGTCTGCATGTGATCATTGGTGGTCTTGGAAAGCTGTATCATTGCTTTCTCCAACTCTGATGGCTCTTTATGTGGAAGGGGAGGGGGTTGCAGGTAATTGTTGGATTTATAATCCAAGCCTCCCCCTTGATTTCTCCTTTGAAAGTTGATGCCTTGGGCACCATTCTGATTCCTCTGAAAGCTTTGGGTATTTTGTGGTGGTCTTGGATCATACCAAACTCCATTGACCTGGAACGATTCAGCTCCCATGGGTGTTGGGCACTCATTAGTCTCATCTGCTCCTTGTAGTACTCACAGTTAAATAAATTAACTTGAGCTGTCGAGACTTGCATCTTATCTAGCTTGGCATTCATACTGCCTAGCTGTTGAAAGATCATCTTTTGCTCAGCTAGTGATGCATCATTGTTCCTCAGTTGTAAGATTCCTTTCTTGGGCTGAACAGGTTGGATTGTCATAGATGCATTTTCATTCCTTGCCATAAAATCAATCAGCTCTAAGGTTTGAGCTGATGTCTTCTTTTCTATAGTTCCACCAGCTGCACCATTGATAATCATTCTGGAGTTTGGTGTCACCCCATTATAGAAGACTCTGACCTTCTTGGTATCTGACAAGTCATATTGTGGGCACTTTCTGATCAACTCCTGGAATCGGGTCCAGGCTGCACATAAGTTCTCTCCCGGTTGTTGAGTGAAGTTGGTAATTTCATTTACCAACTTGTTGTAATTTTCCATAGAAAAGTGCTCAGCAAAAAATTTAGCTGCCAATTCCTCCCATGTTCTGATATTATTAGGAGCATGTCGATCTAACCATTTGAGAGCTCTCCTGGTCAAAGCAAACGGGAACAATCGGAGTCTGATCGCATCATCTGTCACTCCGTTGTGCTTAGTTGTATCACGGATTCTTAAAAATCTGTCTATGAAGTTGTGAGGATCTTCATAGTCTTCCCCACCAAACTGAGTTTTCTCCACCAACGTGATTAGTGCTGGCTGGATGTCATAGTTATTGGCAACAATTGATGGCTTGACAATTGTAACACCCCGTATATATCTAGTAGTGTTATCATTACATCGTATTAAGCTATGCTTAATTAAAAATGCGGAATATTCTTTTTCTTTTCAATTATGACGTCATTATCAATTACCAACTTGATTACTTAATCAATTTCATAAAATATCGCCTGAATGTAAATTGCAATAAAACATCTACTGAAATACCTCAATATAACATATAAAGTGAGTATCTAAGTCACGGCATTACATCACGTAATCCGGACAATATCCTGATACATTAATACAACTCTAATAAAAGCAAGACATAACAAGTCTACGTGGCATGGACAATCCTCATGCTCACCAAATCAACAGCGTCTCAACAAGATAATCCAAAATCATAACATGAAGCTAAAAACATAAAAATAGCAAGCATATCCAGCATCCAACATGTTAGCATATAATGTCATCATTATCTAACTCAGCTCCAGCCTCCTGCCGCCTAAGGTCTCAACATTACCTGACCCTGAAATAAGCATTCCCCAAACGTGGGGTGAGATCTCTAAACCAGAAATCTCAGTAAGACAAGGGGTCCTCAAGGATCTTCCACCCCAAGCTCACTTACATGTGCAATATAAGTTCTAAAAGCATTTATATCAATATAAGTTCCAAAACAATGCAGTGCAACAGATATTCATGCCATGTGTGTTTATCACTATTCTACTGGCCAGAGAAATGCAGGAATACGTCTATTACCCACACGTAGTACAAGGAACACCTCTTGCACCTCACCCACAGCCTCACCATCTTGTATGTACCACATACTCAGGCTTACCGTATAGGTGGAACACCACATGCATATCATAAAGGCACTAGCATATAACAGCTCAATAGTATTTCCAAAACATCAAAAGCATGTAACACAACATGCATATAACCATACCCCCATGGGACATGGTGGAACCACAACATGGCCAAACCGAGGACACGAAAGCTTACCTTGCAAGCTCACTATCCAATGCAAAGGTTCCTCATAGCTCAAGTCCAACACACAGCAGATCACAATCTGATTTAGGACCAGCAAGTGTATCAACATGCATAGCTCAAAAGCATTAACATAAAGACTACGTTCTCCTTTAACGATTTATGTCTTAAGGCTTCCAACAAAGCCACAAGCCCTTAATCACAAGATTCAGACTTAGTTCATTAATTACAGAAGTTCAACTTCATCAATCTACGATCCACAAACCCCCAATAGCCTGCTGTACACACATCACAACTACTGTTCTTCGAAATCCCAGAATATCCGGATATTCCTCGGGGTATATTCGGATATGCAATATCCGGATATCAATATCCGGATATTTCACGAGCAAATATCCGGATATTTCGCGACAGAATGCAGTTTCTGCATTTTCGCGAAGATATCCTTCCAAGGTTGGGTTTTTACTGAATTCAGACACTAAGACATGCATTTCTAGGTGTGTTTGCATTACCCAACGTTAGGTTATCATCTTTTAATCATTACATGCATCAAGGTTTCATTTTTAAGCATTAAACTCATGATCAAAGGTTGGTACAACATACCAAAGCTCAAAACAAAAAGACAAGGGCTCTTGGAGCTCTCCAAACAGCTCCAACACTTCTGACTTCCAAGGAAAGCAAAAATGGCTCAACAAGATGAGTTCTTTCTTCCCCAAAGGTGATACTTTGTAGCTCAAAATGCCTTAACAAAGGCTCAACCAACTCAAACTCACCAACTCAGCCTACCACCCTCAAACACAGTAGCTGGAACACCAAGACAAAGCTATCTCTCACCCTCACAAAGCCACCCACAAGTGTTTACAAGGAGGAAATGTGAAGAAAATTGAGAAAGATCACAACTTGGCTCAAGAAATGGAAGGGAAGGCCAATGGAATAGTAACCAGCAGATGTCAGCCCCAAACTCACGTATAGAAAACTGATCCTAGGGTTTTGTGCCCATAATAAGAGTATTTATAGCTCAAACACACTTAAACACACAGTATTAACTTTAATTGCTACGTTTAGCATTTTAATCCCAAACTCAGGATTAGAATTTTAATCCCAAACTCAGGATTCTTAAACTACACAATTTTACAAGAATTATCATATTTTTATTATATTTTTCGGAACAACTTTCTGGTACGCGCTTTTCATAGCCAGTATCAGTTTCTGGCACCAGTTCTTATTATTTGGACTTGAAACTCGTTTTACAAGTCCTATATGTTATTCTAGTAATTTTCATGCACTTATTATAATTTTTCGAGATACTTTTTCGGTACGCATTTATACCGACTAGCAGAACCGGTATCTGCACTTTTCTTCCGAAAAGCGACTCTCAGCCCTCTTAATAATTATTAGGGTCAATTATGGAATCATTTCCTATTTTCTCATAATTAATCAGTTAAATTCCTTATTTAACGGTGCAGGTTATTACAACAATGCTCGAGTTTGGCCTTGTGAACTGCAGGGCCAAAATTGATTCCATCAACTCAGCTGCTGGTGGATCTTGAGCTGCCATCTCTGTTTCTACTTCAAACTGTGGAGTAGAAGTTTCTGCTTGCCTTCTCTGCCTGGTAAGTTTTCTTAATCTCTTTGTAGTCCTTTCTATCTCTGGTTCGTAGATCAAAGTTTCAGGATCAACTGTACCACGCATAAACTAAAGCAAACAGATTAGTAACACAAAATCCAATCAAGAAAATCAAAAGTTATAAATAACTTGGCGTAGTCAATCCCCGACAACGGCGCCAAAAAATTGTTGCGTAAAATCGGCAAGTGCACCGATCGTACCAAGTAATAAAAGAGTGAGTAAGAATATCATCCCATGAGGATTGAGGCACCTAAGTTGTTATAACTATTCCTCTCTTGTTGGATAAATCAAAATAGGTTGAGAACAATTGTGGTTTATAAAATAAACTAAAACAATTAAAGGAAAAATGTAAATGATTCCAAAAGTGCTTTCAGAATGTAAGAACAAAAGATTAAGGATAGAGAAAATATTTGAGAAAATATTGCGGTAAAGAGAAACAAACACTTTTCCGGTCCCCACCTTGTAACTTGGATTACGTTTACATTTACCTATTCAATTGATCAAACGATTCATCATCTTTTATATGATTAGTTAAGTTTTAATCCCTTAGTGACTTTAACCTTATTAGCTCTATTAGAATCCTAATCCCTTAGAAATCCCTTTTCAAGTTAACCCTTAGAATCAATGAATTTTTAACGTTCGCGGTTCATGTAGCTTATTCCTAGTGCGTACATGAACAATTATCTTATTCTTTGTCAGGAATTAGAATTCCAACATCCCTATTGAAAACCATAACCCTCGCAATCCTACTAGATTGATCAGTTCCAATAGAATTATAAAAAGAAGAACAAGAAAAGATAAATTCAATTAAAATAGATAAACGTAAATTTCAACCAAGGTAAGAGGGGTTCACATCAAGGGTTGTGACCCTTGCCACAATGATAAAACTAGCCAGACATGTTCATGTCTGACAAAATAAAAGTAAAAGAAATTGGCATTCAAAACCTAAAAGAGAAAAGAAAGATGAACATTTTCCGTCTTGATCGATCGAATCCTTGAATCTCCAAGGAACTCCCACTCTCTTTGTTGTTTTTCTCTTCTTGATTGTCCAAAAGTTCCTCCTTCCTCTATTTCTGTTCCTTTTATTAGGTTTTGGGAAAACCTACTTCACTTGCACTCCAACTGGGCCTCCTTTTGGGTAATTCGCATCAGATTGGAGTCAAAAAATATATCGCCCACGCACTTTGCGCCAAGCCTGGCGCACCGTGCTTGGGAAAATAGAAGAGGAGCTGCAAAAATGGCGCACCGTGCACCGCCTCCCCCCGCCGTGCGCCGCCTCCCGCGCACCATGCGCCGGGTTTGCGCGTCGTGCACCGGCTCCCGCGCTCTGTGTGCCGAGATGCAGTAGCAATTCGTCCAAAATGGCGTGGGGTGCGCCAGGTTCTACGCCCCATGCGCCGGTCCCGCGCACCGTGCGCCTACTTCAGCGCGTCGTGCGCTAGCGGGAACTTTGGCTTCTCCGTTTTTGCTCCTTTTTGTGGCATTTCCTTCTATTAAAACACATAACTTGAGTAAGAGCATGATTGAGAAGGAATAATCAATATTTCTTGCATTTAATGACTATTTTCACATATTTATGATTAATTCGTTGCTTCTTTTAAGTTAGAAAGCATCATATGCTAGACGCACATCATACTCTCAATCTATTTCCCTTGAAATTCGCACTCGAACTATTAGGTTCCAAATCAAACAAGAATAATTGGCCACTTTCAAACAAAATAAAGCTCTCTTCCAGTATATGAGGACTCCAACAAGCATGCACAATAAGGCAAGTCTTAAACACTTTACCACCAAGATAAAGCACATTGGGCCTCTCCAAAATCGAATTATGCTTCACAACAAACCAATAAATAGAATAAAGTGTAGAAGCCAACAAATACCCAATAACATAAGAAGAATTACCCAACAAACTAGAAGCTCTAAGAGCAAAATCAACAACTGGGTTCACGAAATCTTGAAGATTCAGTGAGAGGATCCACTAGCAGCCCGAAAAAATTGCCATTGTTGTTTTTTTATGTTTATTGTTCTTAGCTCCCTCTCCTTCTTCCTTGCTTCTCTCATCTTACTTAGACTTTTTTTTTTCAAATTTAGGGGGGGGGCGCCCACCCTAGCCCCCTTGGCTTTGCCCCTGTCATTGGTGGGCGTGCCCGTTCATGGTGTAGTGATGATCGGGGATGATTTTGTAGTTCACGTGGCTTTTAGTATTTTCTCATATTTTCAAGGTCGCATGTACGTCGGAGGCATTTTTAATCTTTGTTATTCCCAAGATACCAATTCTTCATTATCTATTAAAACTTTGGTTAGATCAAAATTGACTTTTCGATTCATAAAGAAAATGAAGTATAAAGTATAAACCACTCCTAGAGGCCCCTTAGTTTTCCCACTTCCCTATCTCCTCAACAATGTTACTTCATCGTCTCTTAATCTCTTTCACAAGAATTTCATCATCTCCAATCTCACTGTGTCTATTACTCTATTACAACAATTCCAGCAACTCTGATAAACCCGAGCCAGCAATTTGGCACTCCTTTTTCACCATGTTAGCCTCTGAATCAACGATTTTTCAGCAATAAAATCAGTACTAAGAAATTCGGCAACAAGATAAGTTTTTGACCATATCACCTTCAATGAAATATTATTGCATAGATCTCAAAAAATTATGTGAAATAAAAAAAATACCTAATTCGAATACTCAATTTAAAAGTTATAGCCTTTTGAAATTTTACGATCAAACTGTTGATTTTTTTGTACGTGTTAATGCCGGGTGAATTGCACCTAAACGAAGCACGACCAAGCACCAAATGTGCCTAATTAGGGCACAACCATTCACCCCCAATTTTGGCACAACTAATTGCTATAAATCCATAAATTGATTCAAAACTGTTACATTTTTTTAATTTCTTATTTAAATAATAATATTTAATTATTTTTTTTGCCATATATCCTATGTTAGAAGTTTGGTGGACATTCATCATAATGATTTCGCTGTAAACCTCAAATAATCTTCGACACATGAAATTTCTAGAGACCGATGCAAACATTTTATATCGGCAGGAGAAACAAATTTCCTTTCATCATTTTGCAGTCTACAAATTCTATCTCAAATACCTGATTCATTGGACTATTCCTACTAAATGAAATATATCAAAATTTAACTGACAGACTCTTGAGGATTCACCCTACATGACTAGAGCTGCTACTTTTAATCACTGTAGTCGGATGATGTAGAACCTATTCCATCTGGATCCATGTTTTGTTCTGGATTTTCTTCTCTGCTGTCCCTGGTATCAGAGTCCCCAATTATGTAATCTTCAACATCAACATCTACTCTCCCATCATCATCATCTTCATCATCAATACCCACACCTTCCTCATCATCCACGTTATAGTGGCTCTCTTTTACGAAGTTCTCAGACTTCCCACTAAATCCACCAAGATATCTATCATTATTATCCACCAGATAATCATACTCATCACCTGTTGCTTGATAAATATCATCTTCATAGCCTGATCTACCTGAACTACTAGCATTTAGAGCAGTGTCTTCCATTTCACCTTCATCAATCTCCTCTCTGACAAAGATACCTTTCGATGTTTCCTCTGTGATGTCTTTTGGGGTATCCCTCTCACCACTGATCACATCCACCTTGGCTGCTGCTGGTTTCTGCCCACTTCTAATGCTCCGGCGACCGCGAACAGGTCCTCCTTTTCCACATGATCTCCCTTTCCATCCAAGTAATTTACCCATTTTCCTGCTGCTGGAGGCAGTGCTTCTCTTTCTAGAATTGTATCTTGATCTAACAACCCTTCCTTGTGATCTCCCACTTTGAGAATGGCTGTGGCCTTGTCGGGTCCTTTGTCCTCTGCTGTAGCTCGTGAGTCCCGCACCAAGATTAACCCAGTTCTCTACAGTATGTTCAGCCTGATGTGAAGTCTCAATTGTATCAGCATTGTAAGAATTTTTGGCAGCAGCATACTTTGATGGAAGCTTCTGAAAGTTGGAAACGAGAAGTTGGTTGGGAAAATTCGAACAAAAACATTCATACGCCAATAATAAAAGTTAATGCCCCACAATCAATTGCAGCCAAATTAGTCTCTTTTTTCTCTTTTGAAAATTCTATTAGTATGGCAAGCAACGGAATCCCAGAAACAGGAAATAAGTTTCGATATTAGTAAAATCATGTCAGAAATAAGCTTGTTGTACTAGTACTAGAAGCAAATGAAGATCACGAGTGCTCTCATACTCGAGGAATTTATTTGTATGGCAAACCTATTGATATTCAGGTTCCTGATCCTTCCCCTTAATCCCCACTCTCAAAAAGATGAAAATAATGAAATAACGCCCCCTACATTCTTTATTTTGCTAAAATGAACCTTCTGTAAAATAACACCCCCTTTTTTCTTTTTAATCTAACATCAGACTCAGTTCTTCATCCTCCATTAACCAGCTATGTTCCCCTCACATTATTTTTAAATAGGCACATGCCAGTAGATCCAAATGCAGATAGCCGCTCAAATGAAATCAAGAATAGCAGTAACATTATAAAAATATTGAACTGGGGAAAACAATCAGTTTCATATTTATCAAGTCAACCTTGAAGCTTTGTTCTTTTCTTTTTCTTTTCCTTTTTAACGAAAAAGGAAAAAACCCAATTCAACTAAAATTTCGTAGTTGTTTATGATGGAATCAAAAGCTTAACATTTTCCATGTACATCTTATAGACCAAGTCTTGCAGGAATTTCACATAGCTTGAATATTGTTGAAAGGTAGAGGTGCTCAAGTTAATTGAACCAGGTTTACGTTCAGAAAAACAAACCAAGTCTATTTCTGGGTCGGGGACAGACCACACTTTGGGTTGGTCCTGCTGGATGTTACATAATATTTTAATAATTTTTTTAAAAAATTAAGAATAAATAATAGAACTTTTTTAATGAATGCATTATGCATAAAATAGAGGGCAAATCTGGAATAGTGGTAAAATTGTTCTCTTGTGACTGAAAGGTCACATATTCAAATTCAAATCCGGAAAATAACCTCTTTGTGATTATGCAAGGGTAAGGATACGTACAAAAATTGCTCTCACTCCACCCTCCTAGCCGGGATTTAATAGGGAGTGGTTTACATTATTCATAACGTGCTAATATTTTTTATATCAATATAATTTATTTAAAAAATTATATTATAAAACTTCTTTTAATTTTAGTTTCCTATTTTTAAAATTTTATAATTTAAATATATCTAATGTCCAAACTTACATTTGTCCAAATCTTGGGTCAACCCAATCCCAACTGGGCATTAGTTAGTTGGGCCACGGCCAGATTAGGTCTAGGTCCCAAAAATTGGACCAATGAGCATACTTTCTGAAATAAGTGCAGCCTTCTAAGTCATTTTTTTTATCCTCACTTCCGCGTCAAGACTCAGGCAGCTAATTCATTCTTCTTTTTAAATAAAAAAAAGTAGAAATTCTCCAACATTATTTTTGTTTATTTTCCTCAAAATCTTTTAATTTTTTCACTATAGTTTACAGAAGGATACTCACCATAACAATTCCAATTCTCTTATCCTTCTCAGATTCCAACTTCTGCTGCGAGGTGTAAAAGGTACACGCATCAAGTTCCATGAGCCTTAAAGCCACAGCAGCTGTTGTATATGGCACCCACGGAAGCACAGGTATGCTTTCACCACCTATGGAATCATTATTAATGGGACATCCAGAAGAACTAAAGGAACCCAACAGCTCATGGGTAGTTTCATAGTTTGAAGCCAAATACTCCCTTTTTATAGCACCTTCCAACGCAGTCAATATCTGAGAAGGATATGATGTCTTACACATTAGTAACTAGGTAAACAAATAATTAAGAAAAGCATAAAATAAACTACACATATTCCACTTCATGGTAGAAATAAAGGATAGTGTTAGAGATATATAAAACCATTAATGTAGCCTCACCCACCACCAGCTTAAGCTTTTGGGTTGAATTGATTTTTTAAATAGTATCAGAGCCTCGGTGTCACGGGTTCGATCTCGCCGCCCCCCATTTAATTAATAATTAATTAAGTCTTGTGGAATTTCTTAACACAGGTAGGTGGGTCTATGCATTGTTCACCCTTCAAATCCAGTGGACTCTCGTGTGAGGGTGCGTATTAGAGATATTTTAAATCATTAAGATAGCCTCACCCACCAGCTTAATCTTTTGGATTGAATTAGTTCTTTACAGAAAGCAAACAAGAAAACACATTACAATGCATAATAAAACCTAACATGTTTAGCAATATGGCATGAAACAATTCTGAGTTTGAGGAATGAAACGCAAAGCAGCAATATTGAATTTTAAAATGTTTAGATTTTAGACCAACACAATAACTTACTCGGCATATGCCCAACTAGTCGGGTGATATGGCTATAATATCATTGTAACTCAATGGACTTAAGAGATCATTGTGAAGAAAATTATAGTGTGTTTTAAAAACCAAACCACATCGACCAGTTGAATCGGTCAGACAATGATGGTTATGCCTCCAATTCGAATATTAGAATGTATAAATGTATTGTATTCAATTGTGTATAGAACTGTACAAAAGACCTCTATTTAAAGAGGTTAAATGACCTAATGGACCAAGCCCAAATAACCTGTTAGAAATAACAGAATAATAAATAATACAATGCTATTTAATATTATATTATTTCTAACATAGTTCAACCAGAAAATTAACGGGTTGAATATGCCAGTTCAATCTCTGGATCCGTTTGTAAAACAGTTTAGTAAAAGAACAAGAAAAATTAATATTGACAAATCCATTTAAATTTCAATAGCACACTTAAAGGGTGAGATTATTATCCACAATCCTGTTTAGTAGTATCATTGCCTTTCCCCTTGATATGTATTTTCAAATGATAATATAATCTTTAAACCAGAATAATGACCCTAGATTTCTCTCTGTCTTAATCATTTAAATATTTTCCAGCTCCCTATTCAATTATTAGCACTTCCCCACTATTGGAAACTGGGCATTGATTCAGCATTAGTTATTCTTTCTATATGCAACAGATAAGGGAAGACCAATGATGAGCTTTAAAAATATTGTCACAACTACACCACAGGACAAAAGAAGAGTGCTTAAACTTGAGACAATGAGCAACAAATGGAAGTTCTAAAGCATGCTCTATCAAGATGTGCCAGATTTATAACCTGGAGAATATCTTCAGTTGATGAGGAAGCATCCAGCTTTGCACTCCAAGATTTCCTGTAGCCATCTGTCCAAAGGGGTTGAAGAGCTTCTTGGGGAAGGGTTACCTGTCACCCATAGTGAAACACTCGGCAAATAAACAATAAACAGAGACCTTATCTGAACAACTACTCACAAATTAGTAATATGTAACTACTCGACAAATTATAGTCACAAAAAATAAATATGTAATCACCTCAACAACTGCCAAGAAGATTTTCAGCAATCTCATCCTCAAAGGAGATGAAGATGAAACATTGAAATAGTCAATGCCAATCTTCATTTTGCCTTTAGAATGAGTAACATGTTCAGAAGAACTAGAGTTACTCTTAAAAGTACTGAAGGTTCTATGGCAGGAAGGACATTGGATTCCTCCAGAGAAATAGACATGATGGCACAAATCACATATGACCAGCAGTTGGCTGCACCTCTTCTTCTCAAACTTCATTGCACATAATATTGAGGAATTTAGGCATTCCTTTCGCATCCATTCCTCAAAGTCCTGATATCTCATAAAAATATCTTTGTTCTCAGCTTCATTTCTTCCAAGCTGAACCACAAAAGATGTTGAGGTCACAGTTGCGTCTGAATTATCAATGCATACAGAAGTAGGACAGTGAATATTACTATTAGCATTACAGTCTTGGTTTTTAACCATTTCAACAACTTCTGTCTTTAGTCCGTTGACAGCATCTCCATTTTGCATTCTCATATTACCATTTAGGACATTCCTTCTCACAGATTTCCTGAAGGACATCTCAATTCTTTGCAGCATCATATGTAAGTGGGACTCCCTGATCCCTCGTACATCCAAAGATGCCAGTAGAGCATCAAAACCCTGCATGTAAGATGAAGAAAATCAACACAAAACAGAATAATGTCTAGAATAAATCAGTAAGCACAAGTACAAAAAAGCTAATTTCTATCATCCACGAGAATAAGACTTTAAATGCTCAGGAAATAATAATATCGCATAACTTTGCTAATAGTCTATGCACTTCAAAGCAGTAGACTCGATGCCTTTCACATGCAAATCATCAGTAATAAACATCTATTGCCTTAGCTACATCAAGCTTGACAGGTTAAAAAATGCACATAAAGACCACTTGCAAACCATATAATGATCATCAAAGATCAGCTCAGTCTCGGAGAAGCAATACCTCTTCAGAATCAATCAGCCTCCAACAACCATCATGCAACTCCACAAAAATCCTGCCACAGCCTGGATCATTATGAGAAGCAGATGCAATGAACCGCCAGTATCGATTATGTCTTCGATCCAAACCAAGAGGCAATGACCTATACATGTAAGTTTGCTCTGCCAGGTGGCCAATGTATGATTTTAAATTTGGCCTTGATTTTTCAGCAGCAAATCCTGATTGTTGGAAAAAATAATTATCTGGGCCCATAGAACAATCTTGCATCTGCATGTTGACTTCTAATGGAAAACTCCGAAGATGATTCTGATTTTCCTGTAGTACATTTGTCTGTTCATGCTGGCCACAGGGAGTGAACAAAGCCTCATCATTTTTGTCATCAACAGCAAGCAATGGGCTTTGTTTACCCTCTACTGTTGGAATTGCAACAGCTGCTTCATTTTTATTGCCCATATTAGAGACAGACTGCATCTTAAAAAAGTATTCCTCTTTGATACGACGTTTATCAAGCTGTGCCTCTGCCCACATCTGCTTCTTTAAAGCATTTGCTGCTTCTAAACGCTCCTGAAACATCGCTCATCAGAAATACATACATATATAGATATGTATAGCAGTTGTTTTATGGCCACCCACAATGATGAAAAATGAAAGTGTCAAACTAAAAGCGATTACCTCAAGTACAACACGAATTGAATTTCCTTCAATTGCCACACCAATCAAAGCAACAAGAGCATGAAGACGCTCCTCAACACTAAGATCCGAGTACTCTCCTTCTGCAAGCCCATGTACCCATGGTTCACCTAGAATGCCTTCATCAACTTTCATGCCTTCTAGATTAGAATTATTCACATCATTGCTGCAAACAGCAATTTCACTAGAGGCACTAACATCTTTATGTTCATTGAAGTCTTCAGCAACCTTTTGCAAAATCTCACTGTCCTTTCCACTCATTACAGTGTTTGCATTAAATTCCTCAGAATTGGAAGCCTTCTTTTTCAAATGTATTTCAGTTCCTAAATCATTAATCTCAGGATCTTCTGCCACATCACTTTCAGAATCATCATCCTTTTCACCATCATCTACTTCTACATCCATGAATCCACTTCTGAATAACCTGATTCTTTCCCTGGCAGTTGAAAAAATTGCATCAGAATCAGCTGCATCCTTTCTATATGCAGGACGTACACAATATGTTGAAGGAGCTGTCCTTTCAAATAGTTTTGTATCCCTGGACAAAGCAGCAGCTATAGAAGCCTCTGGTGTTTTGCTTGTTGTAAGATCACGAAGTCCAGATTTCTAGAAAAACAAAAAGAAATTAACAATAAAATTTAATTATTAACATGAGGCAATGAGTAAGACATCCAGTAAGAATAGTTCTACCTGAATCTTGTTTGCAACTTCCAGTATATTGAGGCCATTGCTTCCTTCAACAGAAAGGACATGAAATGCAGCAAATTTAACAGTTCCAGGTGTCAAGCGATGCCGAGATCTTCTAGGGTTAGATAATCCCTTCTCTTGCATAATAGCAACAGCATTTTTAGCTGCTGCTCCACTGCGTAGTCTAGAAATTATATCTCTACCATCATTACCCTGCACTTGCAACCCAGAAGGGGATGGAGAAACAAGCAAGACAACAAAACCAAAGAAATGGAATTAAAATCATAATTTTGATATGGAATGCTTAGATAATTTATTTCCAATGCATCACATATTATTGTTAATTATGACCAAAATCCAAATTCACAAACATGACAAGCACATACGTGCTTTATTCCACCATAGATCATTCTCAAGTTCTGAAAGTTAGAGTAATTTCCTAAAAATTCCCCAACTTTAGAAAGGGAGGAGGAGTGATTTGGATTTTGGACTCCATCCCCTCCCACCCCCAATTCGAAAGAAAAAAGTTAAAAAGCATTCATTTTTCTGCTGTTTTACATTGTATTTGATAAAATAAAAAAAATAATAAATACAAATATATAATTGACTTAATTGCATAAAATATTTTCATAACATGAAAATGATACAACCCAAGTAGGATGCAGCAGTGCATACGGCACAGTCACATCAATAATATTGAGAAATTATTTAATATAAACAACAACACACGAACGACATCCTTTATTTAGGCTTAACTCTTAAGAAAGACAACCATCCAAAATTTCACATTTGAGACATGCATATTAGATTATAATGTTGGGAACCCCAGATGCTTTCCTAAATTTTACTTCCAAAAATCTGTTGCACCTTTTTATGCGAGTTCAATTTTTTTGGACAAAGCATTGCTTTAGAAGATAAATTTTTTTTTACTTAACTGATTATTAAGGATAACTCTTTCCTCATGGTAATCATAAAATGCAAACTCTCAAAGTGAAAAAAGGTAAATATTTCAGTTGGTAACTGAAAAATAAATTACCTCATTATTATTGCAAGGATGCACCTGATCAATATTCTGTTTTTTCATTTGAGGCCCAAATCCTGCTGACAAAGCAAATTGCCGCAAAATCTCTGGCCATGTTAATGGATTTAAATGTCGCTGCCAATTTCTTATATCAAAACCCCACACATATGCCTGACAGTAGATTCCAAATAGGCTTTTTAGGTTAAGGAAAGAAATAAGAAATTACATTTAAAACTGGAAGAATGAAAAAACTTGCCCCTTCAACTACTTGTGGATGCCCCCCACCAGAGTTGGCAACATTGTTTTGGTTAGCTCCTAACCCAGTAGAGGCTGTTCTTGCAACATCTTCTATATCTTTTATAAGGGATCTCAGAAGCGCAATATGAATCTCACCTAACAACCTTGAATCCTGCAGTATTAATTGAGCAAATATACATCCATTGTCACAAAGCACTAATTTTGAATTCAAAACGATCAATATTAAGTCTAGGTTCAGTTCAGTGTATTGTGTAAATATAGTAATTAAGAAAATTGTATATTTCTTTGCTATTTTTATATTCATTATATAAATATTGAGTCCATGGAGTAGTTGAGACATGATACGCATGGTTTTCAGCATTAGCCTCTCTCTCTCTCTCTCACACACACACACACAGCATTAGCCAAAGAAGAATTTTAGGACAAACAAGACCTTGAATGGGGACCTTATAGCGAGGACATAACCTGGCAAAAAAAGGTGGAGAAAGGAATACTTACATAGTCATGAAAAGCTTGTATAAATTCATCCAAGGTAAACGGCCATACTCCAAGAACATCAGCAAAGGTAATCAAGAACCTCCAAACCTAAATATAAAGCATTTCCAATTCATCACAGTTGAGAGAAAATTTGGCAAACCACAGATAGTAACAAAATGCAATAAAAAAATAATCATATTCATCTATGAACAATTTGGTACAGCTTATTTGCTTGAAGCCATGTTGACAATAAATTTCTCCACAAGAAAAATTAAGCACAATTACAGGCTCAATCGAGGTGTTTGATGGGCCAATTGGGGCAAACGGAACACCATATGACAAAAGAACTTAACTTCCAAAGTGGTGAAGCACATCACGTGGATCAATCATTCATTTCACTGAAAAAACTAGACTAAGCACAAAATAGAATCAGTCATTTTCCACAAGATACTATAAAAAACCATTTCAACCCAAAAGCTTAAGTTGTTCAGTGAAGGCCACAATAATGGTTTTCTATCATAGTTTTCTAACACGCCCCCTAACACGAGTTCATTGGACTTGAAAGGTGGACAATGTACAAGCTCATCTACCTGTGCTAAGAAATTCTATAATATTTAATTAATTATTAATAGAATGAGGGGCAATGAGGATCAAACTCATTACCACTTGATCACGGAGGCTCAGATACCATGTAAAATACCATTTCAACCTAAAAGCTTAAGTTGTTAGTTGAAGGCACATTAATAATTTTATTTTATATTATATTTTTGTAACCAATACAATAATGCACAATCAGCAACATATTTGAACCAAAAACCATAACTAGAATACCGCTTTTATATGGTCAGGGGAAATAGTTTTTCACAACTTTAGTTAACCTAACGGTTAGTAATAACATCAAAGATCTCAACAAATTTCATCTACCATTCAGAAAAGAAAAATAAATAAATAGAACATAAAGGGAAAAACAAACTTACCATCAAAAGATTTCCTATGTTCTCATCAGACTTTGACCAAGGTTGAATTGAAAAGGCTCTTTTCAACTGTACAGACTTGGGTGGGAATGAAGTCTGCCCATCTGAAAAACCAGAGCAAGTTTGGTTTTGATTAATGTTTTGGGGAAAATGACCTTTTCGTTTTAACAAAAGCTCTCTAAGATTTTGATTATAAGCTATTTTGAACACAAAATAAGCTAATGCCAAAACACATCAAATTCCATTTTGATAGGAATATACCAACTTTCACTATGCTAGTGAGCATAATAAATGAAGGGATATTATCATAGATGGATTCAGTATTAATTATGGGTATCAATCATAGGTGATTTTGTATTTATGGGGTCGTTTTATAGGTGATTATGTAGTTATGGGTTGATTTATGGGTAATTGACTGTGTAATTATTGGTGATTGATTCCATAATTAAGGGTGATTAATCCTTTATTTATGGGAATCTATGATAAATAGAGGAGAGATGGGAGCTGATGGGAGACTATTGAGTGATTAAGAATTGGTCTCGAAAGCCCCCACCACAGAGGTTTCAGATTGATACATCCTCACCCCTCAAGGTTTATTCTGGAAAGAGGTTTAGGGGTAATGTGGGTATCCAAAATAATATCCGCAACAACCTCTCAAGTGTCGACTCGGCAGCAAAACTGTTGGGAGGGAATATATACTATATGGGCCTTTCTGATACACACTATGGAGAAGGGGAGAATCACCAATCGCATGACACAAGTGGCAGGTTTTTTAAATAGAGGAGAAAATCATTCAGAAGGGCAGACAAGGATTGGGACTAGGCTGGAACTTGGGAGAATTCAGGGCTTCTCAAATTATCTTGAGCTATAGTTTATTTCCTTTGTTGTTAATTTCATTTACTATTATTTCCATTTGTGGTTGGAGTTGCAATTTCCATTTCTTAGAACCAAGTAAAGAGACATCCTCCAAGGATTTTCCCTTTACACTAGAGCAATGTGTCCGGTTCGGAATAATTCCCCAAAAGATAACTCCCTACAGAATATATGTTATTTAACCACTTGACCAAATAACTCATAACTGTCATCCTAACTGTCTAACTGCTCTTATTTCTTCTAATATATAATCTCCGTATCTTTTTCCTAACCTCTTTATGTTCATGTCTAAAACATAGTGCTGAAGGTTTCTATTGGAGGAAACAGACTCTATACTCACGATGGCAAGGCAAGTACATTTCACCCTCCCCAGGCCTGACAATGGTGGGAGCCTTCTGCACTAGGCCATCCTTTAAAATACAAATATTAAGGTATAAACTCAAAATGGAACCACCTATAAGTGGGAGTTTGAGAGATAACCCCTTGAACAATTAGAATTCTGAAAAGAGAATACTTTATACGTTATTCTCTGTAATTTTTTCCGAGTATCAAGTCAATTTCCAGCATATAAACTTCAATTTCATTGCTCTCAAAATGATTTAGATGCTAAGCAGATCAGCAGAGTAAAAATGTTGCAAAACAACTTCTAATTGTTGCAGTTCAATTTCCAAACTGCACAATCTTCAGAAAGCAGGTACAAGATAGCAAACACAAGTGACCAGAAAAATAAAGTGTCAAATTATTACCTCTATACAATTCAAGATTTTGCATAGTTTCATAGTCAAGAGCTAGTATTGAAGAAAGCCCCTTCTTTGATGCAGCTAACTCCATGAGTTCCAGACATTCATCTTCAATAAGTTCCATTGATTCTTTCACCATTCTGCGGGCAATAGCTCTTTCATTGGCAGCTTTGATCCTTGCTACCTCTTTCTCCCTGCGTAGTTCTTCCTTCTGTCTCAGTTTCTCGGCCTGCAAGAGCAGATAACATAAGCATCATTTAGTTTCACATAACAGATCAGAGTAAATTGGCAGAAAAATCTTACATACTCTAATTGATTCTTTCTGTAAAAACTTCTCCCTCCGCTCCAGTTCACGCCTCTGTTCTCTTTGGTACCTCTCCTCCTCCCGCTGTCTTTCACGCACTAGCCTTTCCTCTTCCTTCCGCCTTTCACGGTCATTCCTCTCCATCTCTTTCTTTATTTGCTCTTCTCTCTTGATGTATGGCAAAACAATATTAGCAACAGAATAAATATAATCATCAAAGCGGGGAAAAAGAGACCAACTCAAACCTTTTGCCTTAGAATATCCTGTTTTTCAAGCTCTTTTCTAATTCTTTTCTCTTGTGCTTCAATTTCCCTTTGCATCCTAGCCTCTTCATTCTGCAAGCAAGACAAGTCAATTAGCAAACATTCTGTAGTGATAAAACATGTTGGAATTGTGTGCTGAGATACCCTTTGTTTCCTTTGAAACCTTGAAAGTTCCTCCTCATGCATAACCTTTCTGTCAGATGGCATTAGTGGGCTGTTGATCAGAGTTATTGGGTGAGCCCCACCATGAGTGTCAACAGTTACATCAACAAATGGGTTTTTTCGGGGAACATCATCATTCTTTCCTGAAGCAGACGGCAAAAGATGATTCTGCCTGTCTTGCTGAGAAAGAAGATTTAAACCAGGTATCTGATCTTGAACTCCATACCCATAAGGTATAGATTCATTCCTATTAAGGAAAGATTGCCCACTTGATAATAAAGTCCGGGAATGCGGAATGCCATCAAGAGAACCATGATGGATAGAGGGGGCAACTCTCTCATATGTCTCATTTCTGACAGTTGGCTGCTCTGGAATAAATTGATATTCGAGGGGAGTCCTTGAAATTGAAACACCCTAGAAATCAAACTTTTTAGCCAAGACAAAAATATGCACATAAAATTCATTCTTTCAACTATGATCAAGTATATAATTAAAACAAATGAAGGGAATACAAAGGAAAACACAGAAAAATATAGCAATATTTAACTAGTATAGTTGTTATGTATCAACTTTTAAAGTAATAGCAGTACAATATTCAACAGATTTCTTTAAAACTCTGCAAGGGCAGAAAGAGAGGAAGAAAAGAAATCTAACCTTGTCCAATTGTTCATAAATTTTTCCCTCAAAAGGCCTTGCAGATTGCCTATGCTGCCCCAATGTCACTGTCCCTGGAATAATAGAAGACATTGCAGAGGTTCAATAGCATTAGATCTTACAGCACAAAGCCATAGTGCCATACCAACTGAAACTTCTCTCATGCGCAGCATTGACAAGAAATGTTTTATACAACCTTCACAAAACCACTTTTAAAATCTTTCAAGAGCTCAAAAGTGATTATTGGCCTTTAAAATTAGATTTTCAGGGTCAAATGCAGCATGTTATGGCACTCTATTATATACAACAGAAAAAAATGCCAAATACCAGTTCTCAAAAGGGAGAGAAAGATTTAAAAGCTCATAAATATATATCATTCTCTTCAAATCAATTGATAAATGTACCACAATTAAAATGGACTATTATCCAAATGAAGACTTAACTCATCAAATGACTTGTTAAAAAGTACTTGCATGGCAAGTGCCTTTAAAATAAGCTCTCATATAAATTTAAATTTTCTTAACCCTTAAAGGGCAAACCCTAGTGCACAAGGTTCTCAAATGTTGTGAGTGTATTAGCCTTGCCCTTTTATTTTTGCAAAGAGTTTGTTATTTAGACTTACAGTGACCTTACGGTCACAAAAGAGCAACCTTACCATTGCAACTAATTTTAAAATGTTTATTGTACAAGTTATTTTTCACTTACTTTCTTAAGTATAAGTATTAGCTGGTGGGTTTGCTTGACCTAATAAGCAATGGAAATTATCCCATCCAAATGCACAAAAGAATTTGTATAATTGTTGTGCTAATGACATTTAATATGCACTTACCACAATAATAAGTTAAGCTGTAAACAACCATTTCAACCCAAAAACTTAAGCTTTTGGGTTGAATCGTCAGTTCTTTACATGGTATCAGAACTTCAGTGACCACAATGTCACGAGTTCGATCCTCACCGCCCCCTACTTTGTAGTGGAATTAAATAAGCACAAGGTAAACCAAAAATTAGGCCTGTATAATATCCACGTTTCAAGCTCAAAAGGCTCTTGTGTGAGGAGGTGTGTTAGAGAATAATATAAACTATTAAAAAGGCCCTCGCCTAAACACCTTAAGGTTTTTGGTTGAAATAGTTCTTTACATGGTATCAGAGCCTCCGTGACTAAGTGGTCACGAGTTCGATCATCACTGCCCTCCACTTTCTTTGGTGAATTTCTTAGCACAGGTAGGTGGGTCTGTGCATTATCCACCTTTCATGCCCAGTAGACTCTCGTGAGAGGGGGCATGTTAAAAAATAATATAAACCATTGATGGGCCTTCACTTAAAAGCTTAAACTTTTGGGTTGAATTGGCTCTTTACATGGTATCAGAGCTTAGGTATCTCAAGTTCAATCCTCGCCGCCCCCCATTTTATTTTTGGAATTTTCTTAGCACAGACAGATGGGCTTGTGCATTATCCACCCTTCAAACCCAGTGAGCTCTTGTGTGAAGAGCGTGTTAAAGAATAGTATGAACCATTAAAAAATCCTCACCCACCAGCTTAAGCTTTTGGGTTAAATTGGTTCTTTATATGATTTCAGAGCTAGGTTTCAAGTGGAATTAAATAAACACAAGGTAAAACAAAAAAAAAAATTGGCCTTGTGCATTATCCAAGCTTTAAGTCCAAAGGGCTATTGCGTGAGGGGGTGTGTTAAAAAATAATATAAACCATTAAAAAGGCCCTCACCCAACACCTTAAGGTTATGGGTTGAAGTGGTTTTTTACATGGTATCAGAGCCTCAGTGTCTCGGGTTCGATCCTCGCCGTCCCCCATTTTCTTTGTGAAATTTCTTAGCACAGGTAAGCTAGGTCTGATGCATCATCCACCTTTCAAGTCCAATGGGCTCTCTTGTGAAGGGGCGTATTAAAGCATAATATTAAAACCATTAAAAGAGGCCCTCACCTAACATTTTAAGCTTTTGGATTGAATTAGTTCTTTACATGGTATCAAAGCCTCGATGTCCTAGGTTCGATCCTCGCCACCCCCTATTTTCTTTGTGGAATTTCTTAACACAGGTAGACTAGACCTGATGCATCATCCACCTTTCAAGTCTAATGGGCTCTCTTGTGAGGGGAAATGTTAGAGATATATAAAATCATTAATGTAGCCTCACACAACAGCTTAAGCTTTTGGATTGAATTGGTTCAATACATAATCTATTGGGTTCATAAAACACTCTATACTAATCCAACATTTCACTTCAAATATTTTACAGCCCTTGAACTCACAATCGGGGTGAAATTATTTGTCACCAATATTGTTAAAAAATTACTATATTTATCAAATGTGGGTAGCTACCCACAAAAACACTATAGCAGGTATCGATATAGTACAACAATGAAGTCCTATGCATGAACCTATTATATAAAAGCAGGCTTGAGCATCAAAAGTTGCAAGACTTGGTTTTTATTAAATATAACCAAGCTCTTAAACAACATTTCGAGAGTCGTGATGTGATTGATCCCATTTTTCTAAAGACATGGATGAGAGTAATGAATAGTTGGTGGGAAAATAGGCGGAGATGATGAAGTTGTTGAAGATGACTTCATTTTTTTTATGATATCTTGACTTGGGGAGCTGTTGCTAATTTAAGTGGTGCTGGTGAGCCTTTAACATATACTAGGCAGCAAACAAGAACGAAGAAACAAGCTTCTTCTATGCCTTCAAGCGCTAGAGGAAAGGAAAAAGAGGGTGTGGAAAGTGAAGGTGGTTATGAAGAAATTGAAGAAGAGGAGGAACAAATTTATAATTTTAGTACTAGAGAAAGTGAGGATGGACAAGACTTCTTAGAAGATGGTGGAAATGATGTTGATTAGTTCCTTCCTTGCATTTGAAATAGACAATGGAAATTCGTATTTGACAATATTTAGATCCTTCCTTATGTTCCTTGAATTTTATTAATTTAGTTTTTTTCAAGGAATTTATGTTATTTCCTTTATCTTCTTTGAATCGTTGTTTAGAATGAAAGTGACAACAGAATTAATTATGAATGTATGTTTTTAATTTTGAGTGATTTTTTATTTTTGTGGACTTCACTGTAGCAATTATACCAGCACTTTTGAACTTGGCCGCTATTGGCCGTTACCTGCTATTAATAACTATGCTATTTTAATTAAAATGACACAATTTTATATCCTTTAAAATGACAAACATGTTTTCATATATATATATATATATATATATATATATGAAAAAAACATTTCTACAGCAACTATAGATAAGGGTTTTTTTCATACAGCAACTATAGATAAGGTTATCTACAGCTACCCCAAAAACTACGTCGTTTTGATTAATGAAGGGTGTTTATGTAATTTTAGGTGAATTAATGAAGGGTGTTTCGGTAAAATTCATATGATAAAAAAATAAACAAAATTACGGAAACATCCTTCATTAATTCACCTAAAATTACAAAAACACTCTTCATTAATCAAAACGAGTAGTTTTTGGGTAGCTGTAGAAAACTTTATCTAAAGCGGCTGTAGAAATTTTTACCCCATATATATATATATATATATATATATATATATATATATTTGTGTGGGAAATGATTTCTGCATTTACTACAGAAATCATTTTTCTACCAATGATAGTAAAAGAGCAATGTGGCCCATCACATTTATCCTTTCTCTCTCTTGATTAGTTTCTCTCTCCCTCATTTTCTATGAGTGGCAGATAAAATGAAATCTGCAGTTAATGCAGAAATTATTTCCCCATATATATATGGGTCAAGATTATTTTACACCAGTGTAAGTTAAACTCTTAATCTTGGTTGTTGATCTTATCTATATCTAACAGTTCTGATTTATAAGATATTTGAGCAATTAGATGGAAGTAAATCAATGATCAAGATTTGGGGCAAGACTTCTTATTCTTACACCGGTGTAAGAATATCATGCCCTTATATATATATATATGTATATATATGGGCTTATCATTTCTGCAGCCGCCGTAGATAACACTCTCTACAGCTGACACAGAAAAGTGGGCCCCACGGCATTTTAAAAAAAAAAATCAAGGATCCGGTGCCGGTGCCGTATCCTAGGATCCGCACGCGGATCCTGGCTAGCTGTAGGTGCAGCGGCTGCAGAAATCATTTTGCCTATATATATATATATATATATATATATATATATGAGGAATCTTTTGACTCCAATGTAAGATTAAAAAGTCTTATTTCTCATCTCAATCGTTGATTTTTGTCTATCTAATGGTTGTAATTTATTTAGAATTAATAATTAATTAATTAGTATAACTTAATAAACTATAATCATTTGATGGACAGAAATCAAATGTTGAGATAATAAGTGTGCATTTGGATAGACTTTTTTTCTAGAAAAGTTACCTTTTTAAAAAAAAATCCTTTTGAATAATTTTATTTGTTTGGATAGCAACTTTTAGAAAAAGAAAAATTAGAAAGAAAAAAAGAAGAGTTAAAATGATGCTTTTTTTTTAGAAGTCATGATTCCTTGCTTCTAAAAAAAACTGAAGTTAAAAGTTAAATATTTTTTTAAAAATCCAATTTATTCCAACCCTACTCCTCCCCACTACCACTGCTCCATAACATTTTCAGTAATTTTATATATAAAAAGTGCTTATTAATTTTAAAATCCAAATAACATTTTTATTTAAAAGTATTTTTTGTGTTTCATCCAAAGATAAAATAATTTCAACTTTTAAAAAAAGTCATTCTAAAAAAAGCAAGTCATAAAAAGTCATTTTTTTAAAAGCCCATATAAACGGATCCTAAGACTTTGTTAGTCTTAAACCGGAGTCAAAAGACCTCTCCTCATATATATACATATACATATGTATGAATCCAGAGTAACACTTACAAGTCTTACTCTCCATCCTAACCGTTAATTTCCGCGCATCTAACGATTATAGTTTAGGAAGTCATATTAATTAATAATTATTAATTACACTACAAATGACAATCATTGATTTCCGTCCATCAACGGCTGAAATGGGGAGTAAGACTTATAAGTCTTACTCTTGAGTCAAAAGAACCCTCCATATATATATATATATATATATATATATATATATATAATAGCCTCATTTTCCCATAACTTTCCACAATTTCGACAATCGCAAAGGAACCAAAATTTAAAATCATGATCACCAGCAACAAGGTGCTCATTTCTCATTCGAATTCTTACGCTTACCCAACTAAGCCAGAAGCAATTAATACAGATAAAATTATCTAATTAATATAAAATAGCCTCCCCTTAACCTCCCACCCTTTTGCTATATGAGTCCTTCACAGATGACAAAACTTAGGAATGTTAATATGCATAAAGAGAAGCAGAGAAAACAAGGTTTACCTATTGGTGTACCAAATGCACCAGGCGGCAAGGAATCAAATTTCATCCCTAGAATTGGTCCATCCTCTCTTAATGGCTCTCCCAACTGTCTTTCCACAAATGCAATAGCTCGCAGCTCCTCTATGGTCTGATGGGCTTCATAGTAACTGTTGCTTTCCATTGCTGGCAATCCAGCTCCCATCCTGGGAAAGGCCATCATCCCAGGCTGTGACACAACTCGCCGCGAATCCAGATGACCAAATTGCTTCAACCCAGAAACCAAACTAGGATCATGCCTAGCATCAGCCACTGCTATTTGCTCAACACCCTCCCCCACCTCGTTTCGCAGCTTCTTGGCGGCTGGCGCAGCCTTCCTGTCCTTCAGTCTCCGGTGACAGAACCACATCTGCAGTTGACGATCAGATAGACCCAACTTCACAGATAGCTCAGCCCGCAAAGCTTCCGAGGGATAGGCCTCCTCTGAACCAAAAATGCACAACCCCAGAACACAAAATTCCACATTTCAGCACAAATTCACTTCACAAATCACAACCCACTTTTTAAAAAAAAAAAAAAAAAGAAGTAGAAGAACACACACATAAAAGAGGTTCACAAAATGGCTGAAAATTATCACTGACCAGCATATGTTTTCTCCAGAACTTCCAACTGGGAAGCAGTCTTCATTTTGCGCTTGGTCTTGTTCTCCCCCTCCGGTGGCTTCTTATTCTTCTCTCCTTCCGAACCACTCTCCATAGCCGAAGATCAAGCTCGCACTTGCACAAACTCACCTCACCTCCCCCCAAAAAAAAAAACAAATTGATCCCTACGGAACAAAGAACCTTGCAAAACACAAACCCTTTGGCTCCCGAGTACCCAAAATCGCAACTCAGAAACAACCCAGAAACCAAAAACCCACGAAGAAGACGAAAAACGAAAGAGAACCCAGAATTGTTCCGGGAATCTGAGCCTGATGGAGTGGTTGCGGGCGTGAATTCAGAGTTTCTCTCTCTCTCTCTCTCTCTCTCTCTCTACGGGAATCGAAGAAGTTTTACTCTTTTTCTGAGATGGGTGTGACTGAGATGTGCGGTTAGATTTTGGGAACAACAAAAACAACAATAATAATAATTAATACAAATAGTAGAGATTACGGAGGAAAAAGAAGAAGGAGAAAGGAGAATGCAAAAACAGTAATAAAAATAATAGAAAAGACGTTCGCGTAATCTTTGATTAATGATAGTGAAACCACGAACAAACGAAACAACAGTCTTGCACTCCCCAATCGCTGCCATCGAATTGTTTTTTCCTCTCTTTTTCCGCCTTTTTGAATTTCAAGTTTTATCCAAATATGTTCGATAAAATGCGCCAAAGAAAAAAAAGAAAAAAACAGAATTTGTAACTTGTAAGTTATAGAGAGAAGATAAGCTAATAATAAATGGAATTTTAAAGATAGAGAGAGAGAGAGAGAAATTGTTATGAGTGTGGCTTTTCGTTGAAATGAAATGAGTGCGTGTGAGTGTGTGAAGCTAAGTGGGTATTTTATTGTAGCGTGTGTTGTGAGGTAGTGTTTGGTTCGGATGTGTTTCTATAAATATATGATTTTCTCTCTCTAGCTTATTGTATTTTTTTGGGTGGTTGCTGGGTTTTTGGGTCTTGAGCGTGGCGATCCTTCAATCTTAGCCCGTTCGTTGCTTTCATTGGTTTGTGTCGTCCCTGGTACGACATTGTCAGTGTCGTTTCGGGACTCAGACTACCCATGCCTACTGCCTCCGCCCCGCACGTGCATTTTGCGCTTATTTGTTGTTACCGTGGTTAAAAGATAAAAGGAATATATAAATATAAAAAAGTGTTTATCCTTAGGCTTTATTTGGGAGTTGATTTTAGGAAGAAATGAAGGGTTTTAGAAAAAAAATTCTTTGTTTGTGAGTTTAAAAAAATGAGGGGAAGAAATTAAAAATTTTTACTAAATCCTCATTCTTCCTAAAATTAAAGTCCCCCCCAATTTGGGAGTTTGAGGGAAGAAATATTAAAAATTACTTATCCACCCTTAGCATTAAAATATGAAAACTTTGTGAATCATTTTTAAATGTGACATTATTAGAAAAGTCTCAAATACCGAAAGAATTTATTGACGAAAAATATTTCGTCAAAAATAATGATGAAAATTTTCATGAAAATCATATAAGTCAAAAAAATTCCGTCAAAACTAAAGACAAAATTAGAGACGGAACTAGATTTTGCAATAATCACTAACATAAATTTTTTACGGAAAAAAAAATCAGTCAAAATTATTGATAGAATCTAAATTCCATTAAAACTTTCAACGAAAATATTTTCGTCCAAAATTTTGAAGAAACACATTTCCATCGAAAAGTTTCGACGTAAAACAATTACGTCAAATTTTTTTATGGAAAACATTTCCATCAAAAAATTTCTCAAAAATTTTTGACGAAAAATACTTCCATCAAAATTTATGACCAAAAACATTTTTCTAAAAAATTTTAATGGAAATTTTTTTTGTCTAAATTCTTTACAGAATCAAAATTTGGTCAAAATATTTCACAAAAAAACATATTCATAAAAAATTTAGACAAAAAATATTTTCATCAAAATTTTCAACGAAACACATTTCTATCAAAAAAATTTTATCGAAAAAAATTTCATCAAAATTCTTTACAGAATTTAAATTCTATTGAAAATTTTCACCGGAAACATTTTCGTTAAAGTTTTTGACATAAAAAATTTCTCTCGAATTTTGTAACGAAACACATTTCCATAGAAACTTTTTGACGGAAAATATTTTCGTCAAGTTTTTGTTAAAAAAACATTTTCATCAAAATTTTCAACTCAATACATTTCTGTCAAAAAATTTCAACAGAAAATATTTTCGTAAACATTTTTGACGAAAAATATTTCGATAAAAAATTTTGACGAAAAAATATTCTGTCAAAATTCTTTACAGAATCTAAATTTCGTCGAAAGTTTCAAATGAAACATTTCCCTCAATATTTTTGACAAAACAATTTCCGTCAAAAATTTTGTCAGAACAAATTTCCATCGAAAATTTGAACGGAAAATATTTCGTCAAAATTTTTGACAGAATTCTTTTTTCGTTTAAAACATTTGATAAAGGAAATCTTTTCCGTCAAAACTTTGGACGGAAACTAAATTTCGTCAAAAATTTCAATAGAAAATTTATTTTTGTAAAAATTTTCATCCGAGAAAAAATTCTGTCACTTTTCGACGAAAAAATAATTTTGTGATGAAATTTTTGTCGTTTGCAATGTAGAAATTTCGTCGCAAATATGATCTTTTTTAGTATTGTGAAAAGTAAATAAATAATTATGTTAAAAATTTTAAATTTAATTTAATTTGTAAAATATAACAATTATATTAATTTAAAAAAGGGTAAAATTGTAAAAATATCTCATTAGTCCTCTATTTTTCTCACTTACCATTTTTTAACTCGCAAACAAGGAGAGGGAATACCCTCCAATTTCCTTCCCCTCCCTTCCCTTTAAATCCCCTTCCTTCTCTTCCCCTCCAAAATCCCAAACAAAGCCTTAAATACACAACTTATGTTATTTCACTCCTACAAAGAGGTGAGACCCACACCTTTACTTTTTTTGTGCATTCTCTCTCCCTCTTTATCTATCTCTTTCTCTCACTTAAAATGACATAATTTTACATCCTTTAAAATGATACACATTTTTTCCATATAAATAAGGACATAATAGAATAATTATGGATATGATAATTACAGAGAGAGAATAAGAGACTTGGATAAAGATAAGAATGATATGGGCCTAATAAGTTTATGTGAGAATAGCTTCTGCTGCGACTGCAAAAGGTTATTTTTATGCCAATGACATACTGTTTTGCATGTCATTTTTATTTTATTTTTTCTTGTTAAAATATGGTAGAGCATGTAAGAACTCGCACCGCTAAATTAGGAATTTAAATAATTTAATAATGAGTTTACAAAATAACTCCATAATTAACTTCGAATAAATATAAAAAGATTAGAATAATTATCTAGAAGGTCAAATAATACTTAAATCGTTTTTCTGATGAAAAGTGCAGATACCGGTTCTGCTTCACAGTATAAATGCGTATAGGTTGAAAGTTCGAATTGGCCTTGAAGGCCGTAGCATGTGAGAGGGAAAAAAAAAATTTCCGCAAGCGGAATACACATGCATGTCAAGATACATACTTTAAGACGTATGTCATACCTTGTTCGTGAAAACTTAAGATGATCAAGGTAGGTCTGAAGGGTTCAGACCCTCTAACGTTGATCCACACCACCCGCGTCTAGATACAGGAACACCTTCCAGTAAAGTCGCCGACTGATCACCACAATAAGGTTTGCTATGTGCTCAATGTGTGATGAAAGGAGACTATGTAAAAGTGTTTAGAAGAGTGAAGTTTTCAGAGAGAAAACCTCACAAAAGTGGCGCAGGAATAAGGAGAGAATGGCTCAGACTTTTTACAAAACCCTAGGAGGAACATATATACTACTAGGCGTACAAGTAGTAATCAAGAGATTCATGATGCAATCCGATTTTTGATCCTCAAAATCTGTAATATCCCATATTTCCTTTTAATAAAATAATAATAATAATATAATAATTTTTTATGGATAATAATGATATTTAGTATTTTTGTAATTAATAATATTGGTATTTAATATTTTAATTAATGAGTTAATAATAGTTAAAATAATAAAAGGTAAGATAATAATAATAGTAATATTATTTGATTTATGTGATAATATATATATATATATATATATATATATATATATATATATATTAGATGATAAATTATGATTAATTGATTGATGATTTATGTATTTATGTTTGATTAGTAATGATTGATTAGTAATTTGTTTAGATATGATGAGTCAACAAACATAAATTGTTTAGATATGATGAGTCAACAAACATAAGTTGCTTAGATATGATGAGTCAACAAACATAAGTTGTTTAGATATCATGAGTCAACAAACATAAATTGTTTAGATATGATGAGTCAAACAAACATAAATTGTTTAGATATGATGAGTCAACAAACATAAATTGTTTAGATATGATGAGTCAGCATTGAGTCAGTAATGTGTAAGTCCAAAACTTCAACTATAAATAGAGGTCTAGCCTAACCAAACCAATTCACTCTTCAACATTTCTCATCTACTATTCTCTCTTCTTAGTTCAAAAACTTAGTTTAATTTATTTTATACTCTTCTGGTTACCAACCGGTTCTCTGCCCCAAATTACTCTTTTCTTCTAAGAAGTTACTCTTTTCATATATTATATGTAACCCTTAGGGTATTTAAATTAAATTATTTTAACCTCTAGAAATTAATTGGATTCATTATTAGATTTTGGCTTTACTCTAATAGATGTGAATATTTGAATTATGATTTGGAAAAAATTATGATATGATGATTGGATTTGGGTTTTACCCTTTGAATTTTGATTTGGAAAATTAGGATATGATGATTGGATTTGGGTTTTGCTCTGGTAGATGTTAAATATGAAAATTATGATATTATCGGATAATGGATTTGAAAATTATGATGGATTTGAAAATTATGATATTGTTAGATAACAGATTTGGAAATTATGATATTATTGAAAGATTGACTTTGGAAATTATAATTTTGATTAAATTGATGTGGAAATCATGAAAATTATTTGACAATTATGAGAATTGTGACAAGATTGAATTGATTGTGTGTTTGTAATAAATTAATGGTGGGAGGATAGCTTTGGGATGGTACCTCCCAAGGTGATGAACACAACTTTTGGGCTTTATGCCTCCGATATGAAACTGATGTGAAAAAGATTATATCCGTTCTTCCCAAATTGGTGTCTGGCAGGGTTTCCCGGGATACTAGTAGCAACTTTGGGAAGAGGTGTGCATACTAGGAAGATGTGAATTGATTATGGCCAATGTGGTTTGTTTGTGACTGGCAGGGTTTTCCGGGTCACAGGGTAGACTGACAGGGTTTCCCGGGTCTACCATGGTTCTCTTCCCACTAAATATAATGAACTTAAACATTATTATTAATGAAATTTGTTATTTGATTTGATTATGAAGAATGTCATTGAGTTGTTAATATTATCATATTATGATTAATGTTGCGCTAAATATGTTAGTTGATAATTACCAAATACATTAAATGAACTTAATAAAGATAAATATTATATAATGGAATTTTGATTATTATATTGATATTTGATTTGATTAATGTGGAACTGATTTGAACACTATTTGATATTTGATTTAATTTGTTATTAATTACATTAATTGTATTTTGATTGGGATTACCAGCTTTGCTGACTTTTGTGTTTGTTTAACTGCAATGATCCTTCACGGGGGAGCAGATTTTCAGTGAAGCATGTTGCAAAGGATGGGGCTAGTTGTGGGCAGTGAGGATCACGACTCGGATATTTCTAGCTGTCATAAATATTATGTATAAAAAAAAATTGTAGTCTTAGATTTTTATTTCAGCTAGTTTCTAAGTTTAGAAATTTATGAGATTTAAATAAATGCATATGACATATTTCCTTTATTTAAACTTTTGTCTTTGGTTTTATTTTAATCTAATAGAGTTAGCCTTGCACTTGTCCCTGTACAGGTGCGGCGGTAACACTTCCCAAATTCGATTATTTTGAACTTCCGCTGTTATTTATAAAATTATTGAATTTATTTATGCTATTATAAATTGTTAGAATTTGGGGTGTTACAAAATCCCTTCAAAATGGCGCACCAACAAGGAGAAACAAGAGGATTTGTTGCAAATCAAATCTTATCAAATCTTGCCAATCAACATCCTATCATATCTTTATGATATTAGGTTCAAAGCCTAATCAAATATTTGATCATATATCATCATATATTCAGCTATATGGTGCGCCCCATACAGCCTAAATAATGACCAGATACATTTGAGTAGTTGCATTCAAACTTGAATCAAATCACTCAAATATTCTCCCAACATATCGTATCTTCTAGAGCTGATTCTGATGACTAACCAACAGCCAAATCAGCACCCCAAGTCTTCTTAGATTATGTCCAAAAGATTTCCTCTTAATATGTTCCAACAAGATCTCATCTTATCCTTTTGTTATGAAACAACTTTTCATAGCCAATTCAAATTCGAATTTCAAACATTTGAACTCAAACCTTCAAACATTTAAATTTTAAATTCAAATTCAAATTCTAAATTCAAATTCAAATTTCAAAATTCAGATTTCAAAATTCAAAATTCAAATTCAAATTCTAAATTCAAATTCAAATTTCAAAATTCAAAATTTAGATTTCAAAATTCAAGATTCAAATTCAAATTTCAAAATTCAAAATTCAAAATTCAAAATTCAAAATTCAAATTTCAAATTCAAAATTCGAATTTCAAAATTCAAATTTCAAATTCAAAATTCAAAATTTAAACATTTGATAATTAATTTAACTAATTAAATTAATTAGTAATGTCTTGGACTATCCAAGCCCATTACTTAGATCCATGCGCCCTCCACCCTATATGTGGAGTTCCAAACTACTTTTTGGGCTAATAACAATTGTTAGGTCCAATACCATTAATGCTAGAGCATCTAGACAATTAGGTGTTAGTGTGTGACCCATTAGGTCCAACATAGCCACTGACATAAATGGGCTTGGGCCCAATAAGCCCACAACCCATCTAATGACAACACAGAGCACTAGCAATGTTTTGTTGCCCCAGAACTAGTTAGATTAGTGACTTGATCATCCTATTACACATATTTGGTTGCCGTATATAATTCCTTTCGTCTCGGTTACCTTCCCATAAAACCTAGGGTAAGGAAGCGTATCAACCCCTGCGGTTTAGGGTAAGCTTTATTCGAAATAGGGAATCTTCAATTTACAGACTCTAAAGGCAGATCATCTCATGATCTCTTTTACTATGCATAGATTCCCGAGTCCCTGTAAATGTCATCCCGATTTCTCCGGTTTACAGATAACCTAATCTCTCACAGAGATTTGACGAATTCCTTCAGCTTGTCACCCTAGCCCTGTGTTCTTTCAGGACAAGCCCAACAGTATACCTATGAGTCTCCATGTTTCAGGCAGACGAGGTGCACAATCAAAGCATGCCTTCTAGAACACAGTCTAGGTAATAACTTCTGGTCTTAGGAAAGACATACCCAAATATAAAGAGACTACTCTAATGATACTCTCTGTGAGAGTTCCTCATAGAGTCTCTTTGTGGGTCTGTTCAGTGCGAGCTATACCCTTATAGGTCCACCCACGACTTTAGCTAAGACATCTCCATATCTGTAGCACATGAGGTCTATACCTTGTATCCATATACAAGTAGATAAGTCGTGCTAGTCTTACCCGAGATCACTGACCTCATTCTCAGTATCTCTAGACTAGGAACATAAAATTAGGAATAAACATCCGGTATTCTTGAATCCTCATGATTGTGATCTCATCACAGATACTCAAGAGATACCTATTTTATTCCACGGGGTTTATCAAGTTATTCATAATATATTAACATTAATATCGAGACGGAATTATGAAACAAGATAAATAGTGCTTTTATTTATTTGCGACAATATTAAAAAGGTCTACATCTATGTCCTTATTTAATCATAAGATTGTCTCTAGGACACCTAAATACTAACACAGGTGAAGTATTCCAAAATATTATAATAAAAATATAAATATTCCTAAAAAATATCTAGGTCAAGGATATCAAGTTTGGGGTAAAAACAATGACCATTAGTGTCAGAACTAATACCGGCTATGTATAAAACGCGTACCGGTGAAGTGTCTCAAAAAATTAATGTAAAAATATGATAATTCCTAGAAAAATAACTAGGTTAAGAATATAAATTTTGGAAGAAAAATAATTGGTAGAACAATTAGAACTAATACTGTTAGTTTAAGTAGGTACACTTATAAATAGGGAAGAGGGCACAAAACCCTAGACTTTCTAACACTCAGATTGTCACTCTTCCAAAACTCTTCATGGCTGCCCACTCAAGAACTCCAAGGAAGTTCATCCCTTTTTCATGAAACTTGACCAAGAACCATGCTTTCTTCATCCCTCTTCTATGGTACAACATTGAATCATTGAAAGCTTGTGTTATGTGAGAGAAAGATACACTCTTTGAGCTTTAAGGTTGCTATTTTTTGAGAGTGAGGGACTGCCACAATTGTGAGTTTGTGTTTAAGCCATTTATGTAACACCTCGTGTCTACCCGATTTGTTAACATGTCATCGTATTAAGCCACGCTTAATAAAATATGCCGAATAACTTTTTCTTTTCAATTATGACGTCATTAACTTAGCCAAGTTGAATTACTTAACCATTTTCATAAAAACATCGCTTGTATGTAAATTGCAAATGACAGCTAACTGAAATACCTCATTATATAATTAAGAGTGAGTATCTAAAATCACGGAACTACAACACGTAGTCCGAACATAATCTTGATACATTATTACAACTCGAATCTAAACTAAGACATAGTCAATCAATGTGGCATGGACAATCCTCATGCTCACCCAATAAGGCAACCAGCCCAACATAGTCTCAACAACAAAATCATAATAATAAAGCTAAAAACACAATAGCAACAGGCATATCCAGCATCTCAGCACAATCAGCATAACAGATAAACATCAATCAACTAAGCTCCGGCCTCCTACCGCTAGAGGTCTTAACCCCCGCATTACCTGAACCTGAAAATGGTGCCCCAAACGTGGGGTGAGATCTCTAAACAGAAATCTCAGTAAGACAAGGGGTCCTCAAGGATCTTCCACCCCAAGCTCACTTACATGTGCAATATAAGTTCTAAAACAGTTTACACAATAGATATAAGTTCCAAAATCAGTGTAATGCACAGATAACCATGTCATGTGTGTTAATATAATCTACTGGCCACAGCAAATGTAGGGATACGTCTATTACCCACACATAGTGCAAGGCGCTACTTCCATCCACCCCAGTCTCACCATCTTGTATGACGCTACATACTCAGGCTTACCGTCAAAGTGGAACAACACATGTGTAAGAACCTGCACCGTTAATTAAGGAATTTAATTAATAAATTACGAGAAAATAGAAAATGATTCCATAATTGACCCTAATAATTATTTATGAGGCTTAATAATCGTAATAAGTGATTAAGAATGCTGAAAGTCGCTTTTCGGAAGAAAAGTGCAGATACCGGTTCTGCTAGTCGGTATAAATGCGTGCCGAAAAAGTATCCCGGAAAATTAATGTAAGTGCATGATAATTACTAGAATAATATGTAGGACTTGTAAAACGAGTTTCAAGTCCAGATAATGAGAACTGGTGCTAGAAACCGGTACTGGCTTTGAAAAGCGCGTACCAGAAAGTTGCTCAGAAAATTATAAGAAAAATATGATAAATCTTAGAAAATTATGTAGTTTCAGAATTCAAAGTTTGGGATTAAAATGCTAAGCGTAGCAATTAAAGTTAATACTGTGTGTTTAAGTGTGTTTGGGCTATAAATACTCCCATTATGGGCACAAAACCCTAGGACCAGATTTCTATTCGTGAGTAACTTGGAGGCTGACCAGAAAACACTCCTTCCTTTCCTTCTTCACCATTTCTTGAGCAAGCATTCATCTTTGATGCTTGTTCTTCCATTTAAACACTTGGTGAGGGTGAGGGTTGGCCTTGGGACTACATTGGGGTGGTGTTTCTGAGTTAGAGAACCTGTGTGAGGGAGTTTGAAGAGCTGTGTTTGCTGTTCTTGAGGGGTGTGACCTTTTGTTGGCATTTTGATGCTTCAAGGTGTCTTCTTGTTGAGTAAAAGAGTCATCTTGTGTTCATTTTCGTGCATCCTCTTGTGACAGTAGCTTGAGACTGATTGTGAGCTCCAAGAGCATCTCCCTTTGCTGTTTTTGAGCTGTGGTATGTGTACCAACCTTTAACTTGAGTTTTAAGGCTTAAAAATGGTTCCTTGATGCATCTAATGACTAAAAGATGATAACTTGTTGTTGGGCAATGTTGAACACACCTAGAAATGCATGATTAGGTGTATAAAATCGGTAAAAAGTGAACCTTTTAGGGATATCTTCACGAAAATGCAGAAACTGCATTCTGTCGTGAGATATCCGGATATTTGTCGAACTGATATCCGGATATTGGATATCCGGATACGTGGTTTTGGGATATCCGGATATTGCATATCCGGATATGGACAGTGAGATATCCGGATATTCTGGGATTTCGCAGAATAGCAGCTGTGCTGTGTGTACAGTAGGCTATTGGGGGTTTGTGGACCCTAGTTTGATGAAGTTGAACTTCTGTATTTAATGGATTAAGCCAGAATCATGGGATTAAGGGCTTGTGGCTTTGTTAGAAGCTTTAAGACTTGAAAACGTAATGAAAAGGCGTTGTCTTAATATTGTATGCTTGTGGTGCATGTTGTTGATGTATTGTTGGTCCATAACAGATTGTGAATCTGCTGTGTTTGGACTTTGAGCTGTGGACTCTTGGCTTTTGGAGTTAGCTTGCAAGGTAAGCTTTCGTGTCCTCGGTTTAGCCATGTTGTGGTTCCACCATGTCCCATGGGGGTATGGTTTATGCATGCTGTGTACATGCTTTTGGATATTTGATAGGTTGATTGAACTTTACATGTAATGGCTTTTAATATGCATGTGTTGTTTCATCTTGACGGGAAGCCTGAGTATGTAGCGTCATACAAGACGGTGTACCGGGGTGAATTCCAGTGGTACTTGCACGGTGTGTAGGTGATAGACGTATACCTGCACTGTTTCTGGCCAGTAGATTAGTATTGACACACATGGCATGATTATCTGCTGCATTGCATTGTTTTGGGAAATGATAAATGATAAACTGCTTTTGAACTTATATTGCACATGTAAGTGAGCTTGGGGTGGAAGATCCTTGAGGACTCACTGACTTACTGAGATTTCTAGTTTAGAGATCTTACCCCATGTTTGGGGAATGCTTATTTCAGGATCAGGTAGTATGGGTACTGATGCCTCAGGCGGCAGGAGGCCGGAGCTTAGCTGATTATGTTATTTCTGCTTATTTGCTAGCATGACTGGATATTGATGCTGATTATGTTTTCTGCCTTTTATCATTATGTTGATGTTGTTGAGACTGATGTTGGGCATGTTGCCTTATTTGAGTGAGCATGGGGATTGTCCATGACACTTTCTGTTAGTACTTTTGGATTGGAGTTGTATAAACTGTTAGATGGTCCGGTTTACGTTGTTGTAGTTCCGTGACTAGAGCCACACTTATATTATCTATGTTATGAGGTATTTCAGTTAGCTGTTTTATTGCAATTACATACAGGCGATGTTTTATTAATTGATTATTAAGCAAGTTGGTAATGTTAATGGCATCATAATTGAAAAGAAAAAGTAATTCCGCATGTTAATCAAGCGCAGCTTAATACGATATTATGATAACATTACCGGATATGTACGAGGTGTTACAACATGCATATTATAAGGCCCTTACACTTAACAGTTCAACAACATTCCAAATCATCAAGCATGAAAACACAGCATGCATATAAACCATTCCCCCATGGGGTATGGTGGAACCAAACAATGGCTAAACCGAGGACACAAAAGCTTACCTTGCAAGCTAACTATCCAAGCCAAGAGTCCACACAAGCTCAAAACCCACAAACAGCTCAATAACAATCTGTTTATATAATAATTAATCATCAATAACCATTACTCAAGGTTACATTAAGTGATTAAAGCTTTCCATCTCATTTTAAGTCATTTCATGTTGTTTCTGCAGGAGGTGTTCAAATACTCCCCGGTGAGTATTCGAATACTCCTTGTCTCCAAAAAGTATCCGAATACTTTCTCTTAAGTATTCGAATACCACAAAGTATTCGACTACTTTATCCCCCAGTATCCGAATACCACAGTATCCGAATATCAAAACCCAAGTATTCGAATACCACTCGGTATTCGAATACTTCTTCAAGGTATCCGAATACTTTTCTTTCCAGAAAAGTATCCCAATACTCTAAGATTTTAATATGCTAAACTAGACATCTCAAGCTTTCCAACGACATATTTTATGTCTCAATCGGAGTTGTATAACTCCGGTTATTATTTTTGCAAAGTTCCTACAACAACTGAATTTCCATAGCCAGTATTAACAATAATAGCTACGCTTAGCATTTTAATCCCAAACTTAGGATTCTTAACCTACTCATTTTTCTAATATTTATCATATTTTTATTTTATTTTTCGCAGCACCTTTCTGGTAGGCGCTTTTCCATAGCCAGTATCAGTTCTGGCACTAGTTCTCATTATTTTGACTTGAAACTTATTTTACAAGTCCTACATATTATTCTAGTGACATATACGTACTTTTCGTAATTTTCTGGGATACTTCATCAGTACGCATTTACACCGAGTAGCAGAACCAGCATTTGCACTTTTCGTCAGAAAAGTGACTTTCAACATTATTAATCACTTACCATATTTATTTAAGCCTTCTTATAATTATTAGGGTCACTTATGGAATTATTTCCTAATTTCTCTTAATTAATTAATTAACTTCCTTAATTAACGGTACGGGTTCTTACATTCACCCCACATTTTTAGGATTTTGCCCTCAAAATCAAAAAACATACATGTCTCGAAGCTCAGGATACTGCCGGAGAAGCTCGTCCTCTCGCTCCCAGAATTACCCTACAGGAATTCTTATTGTTCATCGTATTTTGACCATCGAAATGATCTTACTCCTCAACTTCTTCTCGCCACGATCGAGAATCTTGAGTGGTACGGCGGAAGATCTTTAGGTTCTTCCGAACCTCCACAACATCCGGTTGCACCACGTGCGAAGGATCCGCTACAAACTTGCGAAGTTGAGACACGTGAAACGCGTCTTGGGTGCTGGCCAAGTTCGGAGGCAAGGCAAACTGGTAGGCAACAGGTCCTACTCTACCACGTAACTGGTATGGCCCAATGAATTGCGGGCTCAGCCTCCTCACTCCGAGTGCCCGAACAACACCAGTGACAGTTAATTGGACAAGGTCCAAGCTTCTCAACCTCAGATCAGCAGGTAGGAGTCTGACACCTCCTACCATACAACGCCTCGTAGGGTGCCATGCCCAGGCTAGCATGGAAACTGTTGTTGTAAGAAAACTCAACCAATGATAGGTACCTATCCCATGCTGAACCCTGCTCCAATGAGCAAGCCCTCAACATGTCCTCCAATGTCTGGATGGTTCGCTCAGCCTGTCCATCAGTCTGAGGGTGATAGGTTGTACTCAGTCTCAACTGCGTACCAAAAGCTCTCTGCAACGCCTCCCATAACCGAGATGTGAACTTCGGGTCCCTACCACAGAAGATACTCTCGGGAACCCCATGAACCTCCATGATCTCGCGAACAAACAGTTTGGCCAACTGCTATGAAGAGAAGCTCACCTTTACCGGAAGAAAGTGGGCAGACTTTGACAATCTGTCCACAATGACCCAATAGAGTCAAGACCAGCCTGAGTCTTAGGCCAACCCATCACGAAGTTCATGGAAATACTTTCCCACTTCCACTACGGTACCACAAGAGGTTGAAGCTTATCAACGGCTTCTGGTGTTCAATCTTCACATTCAAATCTTGAAACTTCTTATTGACAATAAAATGCCAAACGATTTTCTGGGATCACCAGTCACTTTCTCAAGAGAAGTGACCTGACCCCACAACTCAAATCTACACAACACTCGAGTGAGTTTGGTCCTATTCCATGACTCTAACATCGACACGACTTACAATTTATAATCAATATCCTCAAGATAAATTTATATTCATTTCACAGTACGAAATCATAATCATGTTCATCTCACCCAATACATGTTAGTTAACATACTCATTCACATAGTTGCGTACCTTAGTTCACGTACACTTGCAAAATTTTCAATTTCAATAACATAATAAACTAAAAACTCTATGTAACGGTATACCTCAATCTCCATGGTATCTGCAAAATCGAGAGTCAGTCAAAGGTGAAATAACATTTATACATTAAAGATGGTTAAGGATAACATTATATAATTAATTCTATGTAACGGTGTTACTCTTATATAATTTTGGTAAAGAGTTGCAATTTCAGTTTTAAAAATAGTAAAGATGATTTGTGCTTGGGTTCTTTGGAAGAAGCCTGCAGTCACCAAACAAAAAAGAAAACATTGTCCAATTGCCATGAAATTCGGGATTCTGATTGTTAATAATATTTCTTGATATAAAACAGATTGCAATTGTCAAATTTTGTGACTGTTGGTGTATCGGTTTACATCGAGCCTTTGGATAAGGATTTTGGCATTTCAGGTAAGCTTTCGTGTCCTTGATTTTATCCATTGATGGTTCCATCATACCTCATGGAGGGACAGTTTATATGCATAATGTTTTTTCTGGAAATATTTGTTTATGTTATAAGTATTGGATATGTTGTTGAGCTGGATTATTATTATAGTGCATTGTCATATGTATATGTATGTGGGGTATTCCATACGAGACGTTAGTCCCTTAGCATGGCAGGCCACATGCAAGAAGGTAACTTTGTGTGTGAGGTACATCGTGGACTCCTTGTACTGTGGGTTGTAGACGTATGTAATCCCTACCTTTTATTCTCTGTCCAGTAGGATGCATACACACATGATATGGACATATGCTGCATTGCACAGATTTTGCCATTATAATATTGTTATCATTTTAGAACTTATATTGCACATGTAAGTGAGCTTGGGGTTGAGAGATCCTTGAGGACCCCTCGTCTTACTGAGATTTCTTGCTAGAGATCTCACCCCGTGTGGGGCACATTTTCAGGTACAGGTGTTCCTGAGGCTGAGACCTCTGGTGGCAGGAGGCCGAAGTTGAACTGACATTATGCATGCTTCTTACTTGTCATATTTGGATATGATTATGCCTTGTTATTATTATTTGGCTTTTGTAGTTGAGACATGACTTGATGATTATGTTGCTTTATTTGGTGAGCATGGGGTTTGTCCATGCCACATTTGAATAAGCTGTATTTATTCAGACTGGAGTTGTATTATTGTATCAGGCCACGTCTGGTTTACATGTTGTAGTTCCATGACTTGATACATTATTTATATTATGAGGTTATTCAATGTAGTTATTCATTGCAATTTACATACATACAGTTTTTGAAAAAGAATAAGTAAATCCACTTGGTTAATATGATAAGGTTCATAATTTGGAAAATTTAGCTTCCGCATTTAATGAGTTGCGCTTATTACCATTTATATGTTTAATACACCGGGTGCACACAGGGTGTTACAGGGCCCATTCAAAAATTGTATCAGCTGCAAAAAAATTTCTTCTCCCGTTAAAGGAGAAGAACACTAAGTTTATATCATATCTTGTATTTGATGTGTATTAGATTAGCAATCTAATAGGATTATGTTATCCTATCATATGTTTGATGTGAACTAGATATCATCAAGATATAATATAAATGGACCAAAATATCCTTTATAACAAAATATCATATAATTTTTTTAATTTTTTTTAATTTTAGTTATACAATTCTAAAATTATAATTCTAAATAAAATATATTAAATTAGTTTTTTTCTAAATGATATGTTATTTTACTTACCTTTTTTCTGTCTCCCGATGACTATCATTCTCTAATATCGTTACATCAGAATCTCGAGAGGAGAAAAAACAACAACAACAACAGTAGGACATCCTAACCCAACCTAGGGATGGTTATCCCATTGCATCCTTCCATAGGAGCGAAAGACAACCAGGGGGAGGCACAAAAATTTCGGAACATTCCATCCATGGATATGTGACTGGCCAGCCAACCAATCGGCTACATAATTCCCTTCATCCAACAAGCTTTCTTTTGGTATCAGGAAGCAAAAATGGTATGATTCGATCCATCGATAGGGGTCTCATGTCTGTCAATCACAATAGCGCTATGGTTCAAGGTGAAGGAAGAATGATGAACATGTGCTTCTTTTTTTCCTGATTTATTGAATAAGTGCCCTGTGGAACATGTTTTATGGAATGAAACTCGCTAAGCATCAACTTAATTCAGTATACCCCTTTTGCCAGCGGGTACTTGTATAGAAATCTCATGGTTGTTAGGGCAAATTTGGCATTCGAAAGGCACTATGGAAAGGGTTTGGACAAAGAGAACGACAGTTTCATTTTTTAGGGATGAGTTGGAAATTTTTTTTACTATTCCATCTTATTGGTTTTTAAACCAAGCCCTTTCTTGGGATAAGTTATCAATGGACAAGATAAAATGAGCCCGCCAAATAATTTTATCTTACACCAAATAGTTGATAAGAACCAGATAGAATAAATTATCTTATTCTATTTTTCTTATTAAGTGTACCAAATAGGCCTATACTTTTGTATTCTCTTGGTGGGGTCCAGCTATATTAAACTCTCATTATTTTGTGCATGAGTAACTGTTAAACCTATTAATTATTTCCATTAATTTCTGCATGAGAAATTGTTAAATCTATTAATTGTTCCCACTACTTTCTGCATAGGTAATTGTTAAGCCTATTAATTGTTAGAAGCTTTAAAATTAAGTTTTAATAAAAGCAATTAGTTTAAAAAACGAATTTAGTATTTAGTACATGTGTAAATAGAATATGTGTTGCTGCATATTTTCCTTTGGTAATCACCTTTATACACATATTTATTATGTTTCTGTCTGTTTATCTTCTTCATATTCTCAAGCTGTTCTTATGTATAATCTTACTCATTATTTGTGCGTTTATAGTTTTCTACTTCGTGTTTGTTGATCTTCCACGTTTAATGTTCTGTACTTTATTGGGTGAATTGTTTATATTATTTCTATATTCTATATTATTAATATAGTATACTGACACGAGCTATTTTTTGTGATATAGTTTTGATGCTTAAGTCAGAGACATCTTGATGGACAAAGAAATTTGTGACTGATAAAGATGTTGTGCTGTGAAAAGTCCTTGGAAGAAATAAGCATGAGGTGCTGGGACAGAAGTTGGGGAGGATGAGGAAGAGTCTTCATAAGGAAGAGGAAGACAATAAGACTAAAAATAAGGTATAATATTAGTTTCTGTCTGTTTATTTATTATTTGAGGTTTAAACCCGAATTAATGCTTTTGTTTTTCACCTGTCCTTTGGTGTCATATATTTTCAACTTCCATAATCTTGATGCTTTATAATTAATACGGTCTTTCTTTTGCATGGCTATGGACATTTCAGAAGAGCGGAAAAGCACAAGCTGGTGGTGTTCAGCAGCAGGGTGAGCGTTCTGCAGAGTGCAAGCAGCAGCAGTTGTTTATTTCTTCAGAGAGTCATGCATATCATAGTTGTTTTATGGGGGTCTTTAGGTGCCCGATTTTTCCAGCGATTTTTCATGGTCCTTAATTTATTTTCCCCAAAGAACTTATAATTCGGATTTTTATTCAAAGTTCTTCTCTCTGTTTTGTTCTATTATTTTGGAGAGACGTGGTTATATAGTTTCAGATAAATAATGATTTGTTACTGCTGGACTTCGTCCCAGATACTTTAAATATATAATTTGTGTTTCATTATTATAAATTTTTGTTGTTAATTATTATTTTAACGTTATGAGTCTTCACTCTTCTGTCAAAAAACAAAACTTTTTCTTTTATCTCACCCTTAAATGCATTTCTATTTCTCCAAGAAGATTATCCAAATGAGCAACGATGGAGAGTTTTATGTTTGCGTGTGTCATAGAAGAAGAAAACAGTAATTGTATGTGCAATACTCTCATTAGCTCTCAAAGATATGTAATACACACATTGGAATGAGCCTTAAGATGTCAATTTACAGAAAAGATTCAACCCAAAAGCTTAAGCTGTTGGGTGAGGCTACATTAATGGTTTTCTTAAACATTTAATAATATTTTGCTGGATAAATTTAGCTTAAAATATATCTTGTGCATGTATCATCTTGCGTAACTGTATCGTGTGTGGATTTCACATTTTTTTGTTGTTTGATTAATTTTTTACTTTTGAAAAATATAGAAATATGATGTTGTACTATGAATAACTATTATTTATTTTGATTTTATAAAATAAATTTGTTTTATGTGTTGAATAAGTTAATATATGGAATGAGCTGAGTGACTTTCACTTTTACCATTTCAAATAAACCATAAAGATCATAATTTTATGATTATTTTCAAATTAAATTAACAAATAAAAAATTGGAAGATGGTGAAAAAAATTGCATTACCAAAGGATTATACTATTATTTATTTATTTATTTTTGGGAAAGGGGTTACAAAGTACAAACAAACATTTGATTTCTTTTTGGTACAAACAAAAAATTTATTTTATTAATTGGTTTTGGGGAATATCAAAAGGTTTTGGGGACCATTAATTGGTGAAAATGAAAAGTCAGAAGGGCAATATTACTTAGAGAATGTGGACAGCTTTTTATGCACGTGCGTTGATTAACGTGTATATTTGTGAGAGTTAAAATATTAATTTAATTGTCATAATGAATGCAAAATTTGTGTTTGGAAAATGAGGGTTACTGTGGTAAGTCGTTTTAGTTGTATACATAAGTTGCCCGTTAATATATCTCAGTTTGGTATTAAGAAATCTTATCATATCTATATATAAAATCTTAAATCATTCTTTGAAAAGTTTGCTGATGTGTCACTTTCTCTTTCAATATACACTTTTTGTTCACACTTGAAACCACTTTGAAACGTTCACTCTTTTAGAAACTATTAAAATTCGAAATTTAAACTTGATAGGTGGAAAAAAAAGTTAAGCATTCTTTGGTGGCAAATAACTGTATTAATATCTCATTACTTTCTACAAGAGTAATTGTTAAGCCTATTAATAATATCACTAGTTTTTGCGTAAGAAATTGTTAAGTCTATTAATAATACCACTGCTATCTGTATCAAAAATTGTTAAGTCTATTAATAATATTTATTATTATCTCTATTAGGATTAATTAATTTTTTGGATCTACAAACAAACCAAGGATTATTAGGATTAATAATACCACTATTTCACAAATTATAATTGCAATAGTATTTGAATACAAAACATATTAAATCAATTTTTTTTATCATATTTAATAAATCACGTGTACTTAATAGGGGTGTTCGCGGTCTGGATTGGATCGGTTTTGAAACAAAAAACCATCCGATCCAATTTCTTCGGTTTGGTCATTACATCATCCGATCGGTTTGATTTTTTTTTTCAAATCCGATCCAATCCGATTCAATTTTTTTCGGTTTGGATTGGATCGGTTTTCGGTTTTTTGAAAAGCCAAAAAAACAAAACCTATAAGAATTATTTTTAGAAAAAATGAGGATGTTTCAAAACATTTCAAACGTACTTAAGTGATTAGTGGAAGAACAAAACTTGGGGGACTAAACAATTAGTGGCAAATCACTAAAATCTTTTAGAAATCATATGCTAATAACGATTACAAATAGAATATGAAAGATGCAATGTATATTATTCACCACCATAAGATTTGTATAATAGAAGAAAGAAAAAACGAACCCAAAAAATGAATCAGAGCGAAACAACGAAAAATACAGTTGTAGAGTTGTATATACAACATTTTAAATATAAGTGCAGAGCAAAATAAATCAATGGGCAATGACTTTCTTTTATTTTGCTCTGTATATATATACAACGTAAAACAAACGCTTAGAATGAATTTTATTTTTTTTATTTTTAAAAAAGCTTTCAACATAGATGAAATACAAAAATAAACCGTGAAGACCAATGGGCAATGACCTTAGTTATGGAAGAACATAAGTGCAGCAATGTTGAGGAAGCGACGACTGAGGACAGCGAAATAGACAGGAAGATGCAAATGATATGGTGGTGAGAGACTGAGAGAGTGAGAGACTGAGAGAGCAAAACGACGGCAAGACCCTCACCCACAGATGCCATTGCACTGCCAGAGCGTAAGTTGATGAATTAGGTTTAGAATTTTTTTGGGTTTCACTTCAAAGCTGATGGGCTAATGGGTGGGTTTATAACTTTGGACTATTATTTGGGATAGGCCCAATTTGGTAGAAAATAAGTTTGGATCGGTTTGGATTGGATCGGTTTTCAACATTCAAACCGAAAACCGATCCAATCCAGTAAATTTTTTCGGTTTTTTTTGGTTTTCAGTTTTTCGGTTTTCGGTTATTTCGGTTTTTGGTTTTTCGGTTCGATTTTTGCGGTTTGAATCGGTTTGGATCGATTTATGAACACCCCTAGTACTTAATAGAGATTTGAATAAATAAATTGCATGTTAGTGAAAAACTCATTTTTTAAAAAACAAGAATGTCATACTCATATCCACACAACCGAGAGGAGTATCAATGAATACATTACTGCCTTTCGTATTAGATCCCAATTGCATATATATTGTTGTGTTCTTTTTGTTTGTTTACTTCTAATAGATGATAAACACTACAAAATACATAAAAAAATTCATAATTAATTTTTTTTAACATTTATAAAATTTCTTTTTTAAATAAATAAATTCATATATGATAAATAGCTCTATCATGAAGAATCGTTCTTCTAAAAACGGATGCTTCATGCAGTTTACTTTGATATACTAACAATAGAAAGTAAAATAAGTGTAAAAGTGACTTAAATATCTTTATTTTGATATCAACAAAGTGATGTTGTTATCAATACTTTAAAACTATATATATTTCAGTTCAAATTAACTTATAAAATTATGCTATTTTTATTAAAAAATTATCCAAGTAAAAATATTAAATGCAAGTTATGTATACTAGCAAATATATCATGTATTATATGTGTATTTTTATTTTTATTTTAAATACAAAAATTTAAATAAAAAATTATTTAAAAGAGATGAATATTATAAATCATAAAAAAATTCTTAATTAATACAAAATATTTGAACTTACAATTTAAAAAAGTTAAGAATAATATAGTTCATTCTGTAATGAACACAAGAATAAAAAAATTTGAATGTATAAGCAACTAAGATTTGGAGAGAGAAAAGTACAATTTTTTTAATTGAAAGTATAATCGATTAAGATTTCGGGAGAATAAGAAGTTTTAATATAAAACTATAAATTTTTTAATTGAAAGTACATGCTAATATAAAATGTTGATAGTTAGAGGTGGCAAAATGAGCTTGATCTAGAGGGCTGGCCCACCCCGCCTGTTGGCGGGCGGGTTATCTAGCTAACACGTTTTTTTTCTTATATTTATTGTCCAACAAACCCGTCTTTGTGTGGCTAAGATTAATGGATCTACTGTTGATATAAAATGCTAATAGTTAGAAATAGCAAAACCGGTCCGAGCCCACCCAGCCCGCCAACACATTTCCCCCCTTATATTTATTGTCTAACAAACTTGTGTTTGTGTGGCTAAGATTATTGGATTTACTGCTGTAAATATTTCAGAAACAATCATTAAACAAAATGAACAATCAGATTGTGATAAATAAAAGTCCATATCTGAGAAATACTGAAAGCAGCCGAGTCAAACTACGTAATTTATAAATGATTACAGGACAAGCTAACACAATGACATCTACTAACTCAAATATTTGCCAACTCTACATGTACAAAAAGCTATAGTTAGATAATAGTATTGATTTAAATAAAATGTAGTAATATACTTTTACAATTTGCATTAATTTTTACGAGACAAATAAATTGAGTTTTTTCACCATATAGTTGATAATATATCTTATTCTATTCTTTTTATTAAGTGTAGCAAACAGGCTTTGAGTGTTTAGCCAGATTCATGAAAAGAAGAGATTTTTTTTACCTTCTATTCACATAAAATACAGAGTCTGATTTCCCTCTCAAGTGCTATTATCTGGATTGTTTTTATAAAAAATGAATTTACATTATCGTATTTATACGTCATTAGATTTGAATAAAACAAATCATTCAATTTTGATATTTTTTTTTACCATAAAAATAAAGTATATATTTTAGTTTTAATGCTCAATTTATTTTATTTTACAATTAATTTTTATGGGACAAAATTTACAGTTAAAAAGTTAATTTTTTATACTATAAAATAAAATAATATTTAGAAAATAACAAATTAATAAATTATTTATAACAAAATTAAAATTTATTAATTTGTTATTTTATAAATATAAGTTATATTTTATATTATCTGTGCATGTCAACTAGTATTAACGTAGCTATTTAACCAAAAGGAGTTGGTTCAAACAGTAGATGCTTCATTTTGCTTAATTAAGTAAGGCTTTGGGTTTGGGAGAATTAGTCTCGTCATAATATGAATGTTCCTGACCCAAACAGAATTGTCTTTCATAAAAATACATGTGATTTATCTAAGAAAAATGTGAAATGATCCGTTTATAAACTTTTTTTTTTACAAACTTACAAATTACACTATGTCTGACCGGTAATACTCTACTCAAGAGTGTATTACTGATTAGACATAATATAGTTTGTAAATAAAAAATTTATAAATATAACCAAAAAAAAATATAACTACTTATCAATAATGGGTTACCATGCCGATGCAGAATAATTCTCGTAGGTTAATGTAAGGATTCAGAGTATGTTCTATCTTGAATGCTCGTTAGGTGAATGCTTTAGTCGTAGCTCTTCTCGTAACATAATAGGTGCCTGTTTGGATCCTCTTATTTTTAAGTTAGAATCTACTTATAAGCATAAGCTAGGCCAAACAGGTTTTGGAAAAAGCTGTTGGGTATGGGTCATACTTCACATGATGATGTTGGCCCTAATTGTCGGGGTCAGCAGAAAGGCAACTGGGGTCCCGCTCCCAGGTGAGCGGGCGGGGGTCCGGGGGAGCCGCCCCGGCGGGGGTCCGGGGGGCAGCGCCCCCGGCCCGTAGAGGCTAGGTAATGTTTAGGCCTCTGTTTCTATTGTAATTTTCTTAGCAGTTTGGGCTTGAGCCCATGAATAGCTGCTGTTAGGGTTTCTTGTAATCCTATTTATATTTGCCTTGTAAACCAAGAGACTTGTAACGAGTGGCGGTGAGGTGAATATAGTACAGACAAGCTGGACGTAGCCTATATTGGGTGAACCAGGGTAAATCATCGTGTCAATCTCTCTACTCTTATCTCTTTTTCTGTTTTCTCGATTCTATGTGATTGTCGATTTCCAACAAAAGCTCTTATAACGAAAAGCTCTTTTTTTATAATGAAGAAAAAAGCTGAAAAATTAAAAGCTCCTAGGAGGAGCTTTTTTTAAGCTCTTATCTGTTTTTCTTGAATTGTACTTGTGCTTTTTTTTAAAATGAAGAGTGATAAAGATAGAGAGAGAAATAATTTTCTTGAAATATGTGCTTTTAACTAATTTTTAAGCTAAAATTTTTATGTAATTTCCAAACAGCTTTTAGCTTCTTTTTTTAAGCTCTTTTTTTTAACTTTAGCTTATAAGTAGCTTCTAGCTATTATTGTACGTCTTGGGGACAGCTTTGACATTTGACTGGTATATATATTATTTTTCAATTGAAAAGTCTGTTTTTTCGGTAAAAGAAAATGAAAATAAAAAACTTAACTCTGTATTGAAAAAACTTAACTGTGTATTGAAAAAATTGAATTAAATTAATTGGGTAACCAATGAAAAGTGGAGAAATTTAGAAAAAAAAAGAATTATTTAAAACAATTTAAGCTAAAGTTAGATTCAACATTCTCATTAACAGAATCTGTTTGGAGTGGTAATGTTATTGGTAGTTTCCGATACTAATTGGTGTCCCTGGTTAACGGTTTAAAATTAGGGTTTTATTCTTATAATGTGATATAAGATAATGTTATTGGTAGTTTCCGATACTAATTAGGGTTTTAATCCCAATGGGTGCAGCTCAGTTGGTAATTTGGCACTGAGTTAGTGGGGTTGGATATGTGTTCGATTCCCGCTGAATGCATTTTTGGGGAGGGGGCTGAACTTTTAGCCATCACTGTTCCCCCGCACTCCGGATTAGTCCCATAGCCGACTCAAAGAGTCGAAGCTTGTGGGGACACCGGAGGGAGCCAACTCGTCTCAAAGAGATAATTAGGGTTGGGTAACTCCAAAAAAAAAAGATAAAAAATTTCTCCTACTTTAATTTTGATTTCTATGTTTTTTTTTTTTAAGTAAAGTGGTTCCCATCATTTGTTCTATATGTAGGAAACAAGAATTCTCTTCTCTTATGTGACATAAGAGAAATAAAATCCTTAAAACTATTGTTTGAATATTCAAGTTTGATGAATATCACATTAGTTGGTAATGAGTTAAGTGAAGTGGATATAAGAGAATGGATCCATGAACCCAAAGGCGGATCTGCACTTGTGCCACTGTGTGCAAGTGCAGACACAAATCTTTGGGGAAAAAAAGTAAAGTAAATTTTGGGTACTCAACAAAAATTATGGAGCCCAATTTAATTCCTTAGAAAAAAAAAACAGTCGACTTGTGATCTCTTTGAATTCAAAAATAGAGTCACTTGGTCAAAATTATGGTCCCTTCGAAATTCAAAGAAGATCCACATTAGTCCCTCAAAAGGGCTAACATGGATCTATTTTGAATTTCAAAGGAACCACGAGTCAATTTTTTTTCTAAAGAATTAAATTGGATCTCGTAACATTTGTTAAGTATCCAAAAAGTTCAAACGAACCACTTATTTATATTCTTTTATTTTTTAATACATTTAAAACTTTCTTTAATTTTTTTTTAGGGGTGCTTCCCTCGAACTCTCGTGCCCTATATGTGCAGACATAAATAAAATTTCTTGGATCGGCCACTGCATGAACCCAATACCTTAAGGTATTGGGTTGAAACATGGTGTCAGACCCACTTGATATAGTGGTATAGCTTAGCCTATTGGTGGTGGTCTCCCGCCACGGGCTTCCTTTAGAACCCGTCTGGCAGTGGTATCAGAGCCAGGTTAGGCTCGAGCTAGCTAGATGTTTGGCTAAGAGGCATGTTGAGTACTTTGGGCCTGGGTACTCGGTTGAGGGGGAGCGTACCAATGGTGTGTTTCACACTTGATGGGGGAGATTGTTGGAATATTCAAGTGTGATGAATTTCATATTGGTTGGTAATGAGCTAAGTGAAATGAATAAGAAGATAGATCCATGAACCCAATGCCTTAAAGGATTGGGTTAAAACATAGTATTGGACTCACTTAATATGATGGTATAATTTAGCCCATTAATAATAATCCCTGGTAAGGGTGCTAAACGAACCAGGGGCCTTTGGCTCGGCTCGTGAAGGCTTGAGCTTACATGTCTAAAATTGGTTGTTGGCACCAGACTTGAACTTGTATAAAAGCTCGTTTAATAAAAAAGCCTCAGTCTCCAATTCAAAAGCTTGGCCTAGTATATATATATATATATTTTTATTTTTTATATTACTTGTAATAGCCCTCTCTTTTTCCTTAATTCATTTCACCCAATTTTATTAGTTAAATAGACTTTTTGAATGATTTTGTTTTATATTATGTTGTTTGGGTATACATTGAATTTAAGAATATTTAAGAAATTACTAGTATTGTTGATTATATATTCTGTTTGGATAAATTTTTGTTGTCTTATTTTTTTTAAACAGCCTAAACCAAGCTTTTATTTTTTGTAAATAAACCAGGCCACAAGCCGATAATTCTATTTATAACAGATAACAGACTTGGTCAAGCTGACACACTTAAATACAAGCTTAGCATTTTAAAATCAAAGCTCAGTTCGGCTCGGCCCGTTAGGACCCGTAATCCCGGCCACAAACTTCCTGTAAATCCGCCTGACAACTATCATAGAAAAGGAAAACGACATAAAATTAATAGTGCAAACAACAACAAAAATGATAATATGCTTCTAAGTAGCTTTTGCAAAGAGACAAAGATATAATATGAAACAATATTCCTAATTAATAGAAAGGAATTCCTGAACTTAGCAAACAACATTCCCAACCGAAAGACCTCTGCTTCGGCGCGTATCGTGCATGCTTTGTTTTGATCTGCTAAATGCCAATGATTAGGGCTGGGCATGGATTTGGCCCTCAGTTGGCCCAAAAAAATCAACGCAAAGAGAAATACCTGACGCTTGATCTGTGAAGCCAACGAGGAGCATTGGTTGAAACTGGAGCACTTGTTAATATGCGTATTAAAAAAATAATTGGGCTAGCGTAGAGGCTCATGGGCTAGATCTCTTAAATTAAGATTATGGCCTAATTTTTAATTAAACTTTTAAACCAGCCAAAAATTGGACTGTTAAGTAAAAAGGCAGGGTCAAGTAGGCCAGTAACGCTGCAGGCCTCTGTAGACCGTGTCGACCCAGTTTCACCCCTACTTGTAATCAGGTTTTATGGTTTTTATTTTTCTTTACTTTCCTGTATTTCCAAAAATAAAAATTGAACAAAGTTAACCTTTAACCTATGACTCGATTTTATTTTTGTTTTTTTAAAACAAAAACCCTGCGTTCCTTTTTCCCAAATCAGAATGCGTAGCGACTTCGACTATCTTCTTCTAGCTATCTAACTCAAATTAAACTCTTCAGTGATCTTGTGTCCACCGCAGCTCTTGTTGTCGTTTGTCTCCTATCCCCTACGGTGCCAGTGATGTAGCCACTAAACCCTTCTAATCAGCAACATCAGTAATGGTAAGTGTGTGTCTCTGCTATTTTGTTCATTTTCTATTTTGGAACTTGGTTGTAGTAGTTAAACACTTTTTGTGTTTCTGGACTTATGTCTTATATAGTTTTTTTTTTAACTATGAAGTTATTCATTGAATTTTTAGCAGTGACTTATGTATACATGTATATATATAATTTTATATTTTGACCTTAAATAGTAGAAACTTTATATTTCGAGTCGTTTCTATGATTTATGTTTCTACCATCCCTTTTGTTTTTACTTAGAAATTCGATTTTGACAACATTGGCCACATTTTTTCCCGTCGAAAATAGCAGAGACGTTATTAGCTTGGTATAAAAATTTGTTGTTCATTACCTCATCGTCAAAATATGGTTGAAATTGAAGAGAAAAATTATGTCAATGATACTGATTTTTCTAGTACTATATTATTATAAAAATACTTTTCATTTTTTTATTTAATTTATATTTAATTTATAAATTATTTTTATTCATTTATTTAAAATTTAATGAGAAAAATAAAAATTGATTTCTTATCTTTAAACATTTCTCAACTTCTAATTATATAGTTATAATTACTCACTTCAAATACTCCCTTCTACTATTATTATGTGGGTGAGGATCATATTTTACACTGGTGTAAATTACACTCTTAATTTTGATCAATGGTCTTTCTTGTATCGAACATTCCTAATATATTACATACGTGAGCCGTTAAATGCAAGTAAATCAATGACTAATATTTGATATAAGACTTCTTATTCTTACATTGATATAAGAATAATTGGCCCTTATTATTTAAATTTTCTATTAAAAAAAAACATAAGGGTAAATGCTAAAATTGAATAGGATATTCATCATATAATTGGAGCATATACAATGGAAATGCTTGATCTTCAATTTGATTTGGATCATATATTGCCTTAACATGCTGCTTGCACCGCAAGTCTAGCTACACCGCTATCATTATCTCTCATAAGACCATACGTTACACCAAATGCATCTTTAGTGACTTTAAAGGCACAAGTCTGTTTTCCAATGCAAGCGGCTTCCACCACAGATTGACTATCAGTAGCTTCCCAAGAGCCTTTCTGGAAAGAACCACACTTACCTTTTGGGCTTCCAAAGCTAGCAAATTGGATTTCTGAAATTACTTGTCCACCTTGGCATGAAAGCTCAAAGTCTTCACCTTCATAGACATTAGCACAAATGGTTCCTGCTGTTACTGTTTGAAATGAAACGTTTAGAGGATTTCCACCAATTTCTTCAAACAAGACCAATGTGTTATTGTCATTGTTCAAGAATGAGCGTGGCACATGGTACCACCTCTGTGATGGATTCCCACAATTCGTGTTGCATTTTTCCTTGACATATTTCCCGCGGTAGTCACACGTGTCACTACATCCATTGTTAGCAGTAATCCAAGAAGGCCAATAACGACCAATGCTGTGCCCATTCACCCAAGCATGTCCTTTACCCAAACCTTGCAAGTCCACCACCACAGGATTTGTTCCTGAAGGAGCATTGAAATCTGCCTTATACCAAGTCATTGGTTTCCCAACAGGATACGACGAATTAGTGTTCCATGATACACCAGTACGTGGTTGCAAATCGTACAAACGTTTTCTCTCACCAGTCAAACCAACCTTGTAAGACCAAAGATTGGTTGACAAATCCATAGTCACATTCTTTGCAATTAATTGAACAGGACCACCTGCAATACCTGTCTTTATCTTATCAAAACCTACGCCATAATTTGGAAGCCCAACAGTGGCACTAAGCAAAGTTATGATGTTTGTTCCTTTCTTCAAAGAAACATGTTTCTCATATGTGAATTTGTTTCCCCATTGGCTAAATTGGTATCCTGCATACCTCCTATTAACATAACCATGAAGAGTATGGCCCATAGTGTCCACGCGAAGAGTTGCATTGCTCCAAATGGAAGTATCGTTGACATCGACACTAGTCATGTACCACAAGTAGTCACTCGCATCCAAACTTAGTTCCTTCTGCTCGAGAAGTTGGTGTGCTTTGAGATTACCCTTTCCATGCATGGTGTCTTTCTTTGCCTCCGGTGTCCATGCCCAAGTGAGCCTAGCAAAAGCATCATCGTTCTTCTTCACCATCACTGAGGTTTGACTATTAACCTTTGCGGTATTGTAAACTTCTTTGTTGCAACCATCAAGAATGCTCACGGACCAAGCGGGTACAAAGTATTTTCCATTTTGTTGTAAGTCAACATTTGCATCATCTTTAGCATTTGAATTGCTTAAGAAACAAAATCTTGCCCCTGTGGCATTGGTGGTGGTGTATGTTGTTAGTGTGACTTGATTGCCAAAATCCTTATCAGTCCTTGTTCCGTTGGTGAGGATTTTTTCCCCTAATTTTATTGCTGCATGAAGCCGCTTAAGATGTCCCCATTTAGGTTGATTCAAATTCCCATACTCATCAATCGGTGCATCATAGTCATAAGAAGTTGTGATATATGGGCCTCCGGATGTGCGACCAAAGTTTGTTCCTCCGTGGTACATGTAGTAATTATTGAGTACTCCACCGCTCTGGAAAAAGCGTGCAACTGAGTAAGCCGAATCTTCAGCACTTCTATGGGGAGCCCTTTCACCCCATTTTTGGAACCATCCAATCCAATTTTCCGTGAACATTTTAGGACTTTTGGGGTTATTAGGTTGAAACCAGTCACAATAGTAACCGTTGCAAGTATTGATGATAGGCTGGGGAGCATCTTTTTGCTGACACATAATCCACGGGACACCAATATTTTGAGCTAGAGCCATTTGTGCACACCATTTGATATATGTCTTCCCTGCGTCTCCATAACCCCACATGATGTCTCCATATTCATTCTCAATTTGAGCAAGAATAATGGGTCCTCCTTGTGATGCAAACAACTTTGCTTCTTTGGCCATGTTCACAATCTTTGTAGTAAAAACTTGCATTTCGTTCTTGTAAATTGGGTTATCTGTTCTCAGCTCAATCCCTGGCATGTTGTGCAACCACAATGGATAGCCTCCATAGTTCCATTCCGCACAAACATAAGGACCAATCCTCAAAATGGCATACAAACCAGCCTCTTGGATTTGCTTGAAAAATTTGACAAAATCCAAATTTCCTGAGAAATCATACTGACGCCGAACAGGTTCATGACGATCCCAAAACACGTAAGTCTCAATAGCATCAAGACCTCCATCCTTAGCCTTTTGAATAATGTCAGGCCACATCTCCACTGTGCTTCGTGGATAATGGACTGCACCAGAAAATATGAGACGTCTTTCTCCATTAATAATGAGAGCATTTGCATCATAACTAACCTCTGCACCAAAGCATGAGTCCAAAAGAGCTACGTATACGCTCAATAAGAAAATCACAACCCAAGAAGAAGCACCCATTGTTTAACATCTACGATTATTCAATCTTAATTTGTTATTGCCACATTGAAATAAGGCACGGGATTTATATAAGAATGTTAGTTAGTTAATGAATAACTAAACTACTAAATTGAGTTCGTGACTTATATAACTGAATTAACTTTATCTACATATAAGAATAATGGATAAGCACTGCTTTAATCTTTATCCACATGCATATGCATCGGCTTATCCAATTATCTTCTAGAAGAATGATTTGTACCGGTTAAGTTTTCTTTGTAAATTTTTCATTCTGTTATATCTCTAGCTCCTTATTCTTAGAGCTAAGAATATCATAAAATCTATTATGTGCTGTTATATATTGTTGTAGATGATAAGGCATGAGACGCGGTACTTATTCGATGCGCTCGTAGTTTTACTTTTTTATCTTGCAATTAAGGCTATTCTGCCGTGTTTGTTGTTCTATCTTTATATTTAGCATATATTTCACACCATTAGAATAACAATATATATTTCACTATGATTTGGAAATTCATTCATTTTTTAATTGGGACGAATAATTCACTTTGAACCTTTGCATTTACCAGGACGTTATAATAGCCACATATATATATATATATATATATATATATATATATATATATATATGTGTGTATATATATATATATATGTGTATATATATATATGTGTGTGTATATATATATATATATGTGTATCTATATATATATGTATATATATATATGTGTGTATATATATATATACGGGTTTTATAAGAGTTATGTTGTAGGAAAAATGATTGTATAATGTTATAGAGATTCGTTTTGCGTGCCTTAACTTTTTTAATTTTTTTTTTTGTTTTAAAAAGTGTGGGTCCCACAAAATATTGTGTGTGTAGGAAATTTGATGGTGTCATGTTAAAAGACAAACTACAATCCCTATATATATATATATATTATATATATAGAGGAGGGATCTTTTGACTCTAGAGTAAGACTTACAACTCTTACTCCTCATCTCAACCGTTGATTTTCGTCTATCTAACGGTTATCTATACCAATTAATTAATTATTAAATTCAAATAAATAATAACAGTTAGATAGACGGAAATCAACGGTTGAGATGAAGAGTAAGAGTTGTAAGTCTTACTCTAGAGTCAAAAGATCATTCCCCATATATATATATATATATATATATATATATATATATATATATATATATATGGGGCAGGATCATCTTACACCGGTGTAAGAATAATAAATCTTACACCAAATCTTAACCATTGATTTTCTACATCTAACGGTTAAGATTTATTAGGTCTCACTCATTAATTAATTTTTAATTTCCAATAAATCTCAACCGTTCGATGCACAGAAATCAACGGTTATGATTTGGTGTAAGATTTATTATTCTTACACCGGTGTAAGTTGATCCTATCCCTATATATATATATTTCTTCGGTCAGCCCAAAATTATGTTATTTTGTTTATTAATTTCTTTATATTAATTGATTCACCTTTGAATGATTATGATTCTCATTTTCTCTCTCTTTCTTTATCATTATTGATCTATCTTTATACGGTTATGATTTAGTAGCCCGAGATAAAGTTATCTCAAACAACTTGAGAATCAATAAGTCCACACACACATGTGTATATATATATATATATATATATATATATATATATATATATATATTAATTTTTGACCGCACCACACACACACACACACATATATATATAGGGAATAACGTTTCTACATTTGTGGCAAAAAAAAAATCTACCACAAAGAATAAATCAATGAAAGAGAAATGGATTAAATGATGGGTCCACTCTTGATTTACTCTATGTGGCTGAAAAAACAAATTCCGTCACAGATACAGAAATTTTATTCCCACATATATATATATATATATATATATATATATATATATATATCTACAATAATTGATTTGCATGTATCTAACAATTCAAATTTGCAATAAATCAGAATCATTAGTCATTGATTTGCTTGCATCTAACGGCTCAAAACCGTGATTTATTGCAAATTTGAGCCGTTAGATGCAAGCAAATCAATGATCGAGAATATTTACATATATTTATATATATATATATATATATGTGTAAAATTATTTCTACAGCCGTTTTACGTATAACAATGATAGATGTATGGTTATGATTCCCCACATTTAATGTTTTCATCTTGTATGGTTATGATTCCCCTCATTTAATGCTTTCAAGTATATATATGACAAGTATTTGATTGCTGCTTGTACAACAACTGTAGAAATGTAAACCCCATTTATATATATAGTCGACTAGTGCTTTTAAATGAGGTGATCATGTTGGAAAAAAAAATTATGTGGGAAAAATTTTATTTATGCTTGCATCATATTGAGTTGGGCTTATAACATCTGTTGGTATTAGGCCTAGTTGTGTAACAGTGTAGGCTTTTTAATATGACCCTGGTTTTCTGTTATGGGTCGACTAATGAACATAAACTCTTTTCGAGGTATTTTGTTAGGTTCTCTCTATAACATATCATAGTTTTAACACATATAATTATAGTTTAAATAAGAAATTAAAGGGTAGGATTAGTGAAAATTCTGAGTTATGGGTCAAAATATATAAAAAGGGTAAAAACGGTAAATTGCCAAACAGTAACCCTAGGAAATGAAATGTGAGTAGAAGATCTAAAATGGAAAAACTAACCTTGAAAATGGATTCAGAATGAAAAATTGAGTGGTTAGGCAAGTTTCTGGAAATTTAATGAATAATGTTTTTATAGTGTAAAAATATAGTGGTACAGTTGCATCAAAAAGTGTGCCGAATGAATTTTGAGTTCTAAGCTTGGAAATAAGTTATAAATGATATATAGACTAAGATTTATCATTTTTGATGAAAATTAATTGAAATTAGAATTTTTGGGTAGTGTGCCCACAGGGCACGTAATAGCTTAAAATTGTGATTTCATAGAACGATCGAAAAACTCTAGATTAATTTGCTCAAGCACAATTAAAGGATACTTATTCGATGCGCTCGTAGTTTTTATTTTTTATCTTGCAATTAAGGCTATTCGCCGTGTTTGTTGTTCTATCTTTATATTTAGCATATAGTTCACACCATTAGAATAGCGATATATATTTCACTATGATTTGGAAATTCATTCATTTTTTAATTGGGATGAATAATTCACTCTGAACCTTTGCATTCACCAGGACGTTATAATAGCCATATGTGTGTGTGGTTGTGTGTGTATGTGGGGGTGGGGTGTTGTTTTAAAATCATATCTAAAGTTGTGTGTGTGGTAAAATTTGCTGTACGAGATATATATATAGGTTCAGGATCATTTTACACCGGTTTAAGACTAATAAGTCTTACACTACATCTCAATTGGTGATTTTCGTGCATCTAACGGTTATAATTTAGGAAGTCATACAAATTAATTAATCATTAATTACACTACAAATACCAACTGATGATTTACGTCCATCAACGGTTGAGATGTGGTGTAAGACTAGTTAGTCTTACACCAGTGTAAAAAGAACTAGCTCCATATATATATATATATATATATATATATATATATATATATATATATATATATATAGGGTTCGCTTTTTCTGCAGTTGCTGCAGATAACTTATCTGCAGTAAGCCTAATACGACGTCGTTTTGAGGCGAAAATCATGGTGTTTTTGTAATTTTAATTTATTTCAGGGTTATTATAGTCTTTATAATTATAATTTTCTAATCTTTCAATCTCAAAACGACATCGTTTTGGAAGTAAATGCAGATAACTTATCTGCATTAACTGCAAAAATATTTTTCATATATATATATATATATATATATATATATATATGGAAAAAATATTTCTCCGGCAACTTGAGATAAAAATCAAATCAACGACTGCGAATGAAATATGCACGAGTACTTTCTATACGTCTTACTATATTATTTTGATAAATTTTTTTGAATTTATATTGATTCTGTTCTAGATATATTATCCAATAGAGTCCCATTATACATTGGGTCCAATAATTAAGGGGAAAAACCTAGACTAGGTCTGTGTAAAATATTTTAAACCTGACCTAGTCTATTAGCCTGGTGCAGGCTAAATTATAAGTCTGAATTAATCTATATTTTAAAAACAAAAAATTTGGACTAGGTCTATTTGCTTGTTTAAGCCTATTAGGAACTCAATAATTAAAAATAATTATAATAATATTATTTTATTATTCAAAATTATTTAAATAATAATTTTTTTGTTTTATATAAAATAAATAATATGATATAAGGTGGCCTGTAGGCTTATTGGTCGGGCCTCGTAAAAGAAAATATTTAATCTGCATTCTAAATAGGCTTTTTAAAAGGCTTAAGCCTTGTTACCAAAAAAGAAGAAGCTTAAGTCTGATCTATTTTACTATATATTTTAGACTAAGTCTAATGTAATATAGGTTAGGCCATATGCTCCTGATAGATTGTATGACCTATTTACACCCTTTTTCCCACCAGAGCACACGGAGAAATGCACTGATGCTACCATCACGACTACTCCATAGATGCTCATGCTCAACCACACTCTATAATCGAGTGCACAAATCTGTTCAGATACTATACAAGTTTTAAAAGTGACATTAAATTAATCTAAAGGCTAAAATAATTTATTTTTTTAAGATTTCTCTACCTGTTTATCGATTAATCTGGTCGATGCAAGCAAGACCACAAGGACAGGAAAGTTCTCCATTTAAAATTTTCAACACAGCTTGAGCTAAAAACTACTGATTAACTTAAAATAATCCCTTATAATTGATCCGCTTGGTGGTTTAAAAGAAATATTCTTATAACTAGGGGTGAAAGTCGGTTGGGCTGGGCCGAGCTTTGCCTCGAAAAATCCAATCCTATGCCAAAAAATTTCAATTTGGCCTAGCCCGAGCTTAGTATGAATCTAACTGTTAGCTTGGCTTGACCCGTTTATATAAAAAAATTTGCTTGGCTTGTCTCGTTAGCTTGTTAATTTTTAACTTTCAAGCAGAATCACGAATCAACTTCACAAAATACTCAAATTTTGTTGCTAAAATAAAAATCACAATTTCAACGTCCAAACAGAACCATGAATCACATCAAAACTCATCACAGTCTGCATTTAATTCACTTTCAAAAGCAAAATGCTCAAATTAAATAACATATATTCCATCAGATCCAACAAATAAATCTATACTATGTAAATTAAAATAACTACACAAATCCAACAAACACATCATGATGCTTGTAGTAGCCAAAATCTTCTCTTCATCTTCTCCTCCCTACAAATACAATTCCAAGTTTACTTAAGTTGGCAAATAATTTGTAAATGTAGAAAATAAGAAACAAGAATAAAGAATAAAAAATATAAGATTAAGAAACAAAAAAATCTTTTAATAGATTCATATAGGAAATCTCACATGTTGAGATGTTGGTTCTTCTTACATTAAAAATAAAGTCAAATTTCTATTAAAATAATTTCAATTGATTAAATTTTATACCTTTTATTTTTTCTTCAAGTCATACCTATTACGTAGCCAATCTCCACCGTATATTCTTGGATGGTATCTTCAGCCAAGCTAAAATGATAGGCATCAATAACTCTTCCTCATGCAGTAAATGTTTATTCTGATGGTACCGTAGAGATTAGTACAGATTTTATGTTTCTCTCAAAGATAGTATTGGTAAGGGAAAGAACCTAAGTCCTTCCACCACCTACTTAGCTCATATGCACCAACTGAACTATTTGGTACTACTATGAATAATATAATTTAATTTAATTTAAAATAAATAATATGATATAGGCCGACCTGTAGGCTTATAGGCCCAACATGTAAAAAAAGTCTATCACCTACTTTCTAAATAGGCTTCTTTTAAAGCTCAGGTCTTCTCTATTTGACTTTAAGTAATAGGCCAAGACCGACCTAATATAAGTTAGGCGGTAGGCCCCTATAGCCGGCCCGGCCCACTTTCACCGCTACTTATAACTTATTCATGGACCAATAAAGAAACGTACCAAACGAGTTGAGCTTAATAATGTAGGGGTGATTACTGGACTTGACGAGATTGGCAGAGCTTGATGGGCCCAGTTTTTTTTCTAACTTTTTTGGTTCATAATTTTTAATTTCAAAACATTTAACTATAGATTTTAATTCACCAAAAATAAATTGCAGAAGAAATGAGAGGATAATTATGTACTTATGTTCCATTTGCACTATTAATTTTATGTCGTTGGCTCATCAATTTCTTTGTTAATTTTTCTTTCTATTCTTCAATCTTGTTTTTTTGTTTTATACATTCATAAATTGTTTGCCAATTTATGTAACCTTGTAATTGTATTTATAGGGAGAGATGATGATGAGAAGTTTTTGGCTGCTACAAGCATCATGACGTATTTGTTGGATTCATGTAGTTATTTTAATTTACATAGTATGGATTGGTTTGTTGGATATGATGAAATATATGTTATTTACTTTGGGCATTTTGTTTCTGAAAATGACTTAAATGCAGATTGTAATAAGTTATTACTGTGATTCATGGTTTTGTTTAGACATTGAAATTGTGGTTTTTGTTTTAACAACAGAATTTGAGTATTTTGTGAAGTTGATTAATGATTCTGCTTTGAAGTTAAAAATTAATAGGCGAACGGGTCTGGTCAGGCCATTTGCTTTTTTATAATAGGTCAAGGTAGGTTAACAGTTAGATCGTATTATACTATCGGGTCAAGTCAAATTTAAATTTTTGACATGGGTTTAGGCTTTTCAGGATAAAGCAAAGCCCAGCCCCCAGTGAAATTTGTTGCACTGTGTGTATCCTTATGCACAGCCTTAGAGAAGGAAAGAGGAATAAACTGAAGAATATATAATTTCCAATGCAGGGTCTCAGTTATAACAGCTAGAGCATCAGCTACCTCATTATCTTCCCTATGCACATAGGAAACTTTAACAACCCAGTCCCTACCTATGGTATTTCGAATCATGTTGACCATGGAAGACTGCGTGTGTTGCTGTTGACAACCCTCAAAGACCAAGTGAATTTCTCAGGAAGAATCTCTCTCCAAATAAATTCTTTGAAAACCATGATTTCACGCAATGTTTAGACCTAGTAAAATTCCCCACAATTCAACCATAAGTTAATTTCCAGTTCCCAGGAATCTGAAGCTTAGGATCTTGTGAGCATAACCCTCCATTTAGTTCTTCTTGAGAGGATTTTTTTGGTGATATATCCTCCTTGTTCTCCTTTAGTTATTGTTCATGGCTGCACCTTGGATGAGTATGTTTTGATGGTTTAAAGTGTGGGAATTAATCTCTAGGTGTATCAGAAGCCATTAGAGGTAAGAAAACTTATTTTAAACGGTTGGAATTCAAGCTGATTCTAGGTTTTTTTAGGTTTTTGGGCTGAATACAGCTATATATAATCATGGTTATATGATGTGTTTTGATGTTTAGATATGTCTTTTGATGAGTTTGAAGTTAAATGAGACATGTTAAAGGAATTTGAATTAGTAAAAGTTCATGAAGTCACCTATGTACAATTTGGCCATTATGCCTATAAGAGCTTGGAAATGTGATTTTGTTAAGTAATAGTGTTTAATGTCTCTTGGATGTGATATAGTTTAATAGAACATGAATTAGTATTAAAGAAGTTTGTATTTATAAACCCTTTGTATGTCATTTTCGATCTTATATAAAAAGTCATGTTAGAAGTTGTATTTGATGTGATTTGGATGGTGGTTATTATGTATTTGATATTGTAGTAATGAATAGATAAAGTAATGGTCGTTGAATGTTAGTGTAAGTTTGATGAATACATAGATCATAATTCGGCCCTTCAAAGGAAAAAATATGTAGGTTTGTTATAACTACAATGATGCATTTCGGCCATGTTGATTAAAATGGTGTAGATCATGTGTTTGATCTTATGTAAATAAGAAATCATGGTTAATATGTGATTTATTGATGAATGGTATGATTTATAATTATTTAGAAGTTTGTAAATTCTTGGATTTCTTGTGGTATATGATTCAGACATGTATAGAAGAATTATGTGGTAAGACTCTTGTGTGGAGTTGATAATAGTTAATGATCACTAGATTATGAAATGTGAAATGGACTAATTGGTTGTCATTAGCAACTTTGTGAAGTCTATGTATCATAGGTGTTATGTTTTGGCCATATTGAGGAAAATGACTTAGAAGCTTGTTAAATTGTAATGAATGATTGGAAGCTTGTGTTAAGGTTATGTCGAGTAAAATTAAGGTGAGACAACCTCGCTTTGTGTGAAGTTCATGGTGGTTTCTACTAGTAACCTATTTGGCCATTTCATGGAGAAATTGGTTAGAATCACGCTAGATGTTAGTTTATGATTTATAGACCATTTTGGTGATGTTATAAGCCTTGATAAAGTAGTAGATTCCTATTTTGAATTAGTAAATTAAGCTAACCAGATTTTGGGTTCATTCTTTGACTCGTGAAATGATTAATATGACTTGAATTTTGGTATATTTTGGGCATGTTTTGGATATATGTTAGGCATGAATTTACTTGTCTTAATTTTGATAAGAAAGTATTTGATATGAAAGCAGTTGATGGAACCAACCTAATCCTGATTTGTACAAGTTTGTGTATATTTCAAGTTTTAAACTTTGGTGCTTAAAACTTGTAAAAGAACCTTAATTGGTATTGATTATGGTTGGATGTTGAACTAGGTTGGAGGCAAGCGACCTAGTGTCTGAGGATCAGATTTTGGAAACTTTGCAGTAATTGCTTGAAGTGCAAATAACCTCTGATTTTGGTGCTTCAAGAGGTAAGCTCTTGCTTTAAGGAGTTTTCCCCTATCTTGTTTGTTCTACCATGGTCCATTGTGGTTGTAGTTTGGATATTTGTATGTCTGATTCTATTAGATAGTACTATAATTGCTTTCATGTAGGTTATGGATTGATAACTATATGATATGTATTCTTGACGTTTTGACTCGTGAATAAGATATGAATTTCTGATATAATATGGTCTGATATGATGTAATCTAGTGTGATATGTTTATAAGATTATATGATATGTCTGATTTCTGATTCTTGGCCAATAAACATATACTTAGTTATCTTCCATGAGTACTATGATGCTCGGTAGATTCTAATATCTTCTGTAAGGACTTTGGTTCTAGGAAGATTTTGTTATTCTCCGGAAGGACTAATGTGCTTGGAGATTTAGTTATCTTCCGTGAGGGCTATGGTTCTCAGAATATTCTATCTAGACTATCCGAGTAGAGATTTTAACTACTAGATGTCATATATGATTTTGTCTAGACTATCCGAGTAGAGATTTTAACTATTGGATAACATATGTTAGTTCTGATATATGCTATATTATGTATGCTATACTTTGTATATGACCTTTTATGCAAGAAGTGAACTTATGGGTGGAGACTATTTCATAAACCCTGAGTTTACTGAAATAGTTGTATCTCACCCTTTTTGGGGACTTACATTTCAGGTGTTCTAGCAATAACAGGAGAGCCTCCTAAGGGCAAGGGACTTGCACAGGACTAGATGTCTCAGCTGCGTAGGACTTTTGATATAATATTTTGGATGATTGCACAAATATTTTTTAGAATGACGTATGATCATACGTATGTTAATATGATGTTTGTTTATGTTTTGGAGTTGTACATGTATATAATGTATTCAGTTATCTATTCTGGTTCTGTTATGTATAAGTATATTGCCCGTTAAGGTTAAGTATCAGAGAATTGGCACGAAGCCAAATTTTGTAAGAATATACAAATGGATTCTACGTATGTTAATATGCATTTGTAACATCTGTCTGGACTTTTATGAGTTTCAAGTATATTCAAGATGTGGGATTTTATCCATGGATAGTCTGAATTACAACTGTTATGCTATTCGTGAGACTCTATCCGGAATGGTACATGTTATCATATTTAGATAGTCTTTAAGTGTTAATTATGGTCACCAGAGAAATAAGAATCTATACAGTTGTGGGACTGTATGGTTAAAATAAATATGGAAATTCAGTTATGCAGGGCAATACATAAGGAAAAAGAAAAGGGAAAAAATTTATTCACCTAATTACATAAGGTAACGATGATTCTATATGTTGAGTCTTCCGCTGTTAATAATTACTTCAGATACGTTTTATACCATATATATGTTAACAAATCAATTGCAAATTGCAGTGTTACACACCCCACTATAAGGGTGGGAACATTTTGTATTAAACACCAGATCGTTTCTATCATGCCACACCATCCAGCACACTACCCCAAATATGGTGCACCATTCCCCACCTCCTCTTACATGGTTAAAAACTTTCAGGTCCTCCACAAGCCAGTCAAGAAAAGAACCAGAAAGGAAAATCCCCATATGGGAAGAACTAAGAATCCCTTCCCAAACCTTAATAACCCAAGGACAAAATCTAAATATATGATTGCAATATTTAGAAAAATAGTCGCACCTGAGGCAAGCCATGGAATGATCAATGTTCCTTCTAAATCTCTCTGCATTTCTATCAACAACCATAAAAAGGATTGAATCCTATGGGGGGGCCTTCCAATCCCAAGGGATATTCCAGCAGCAACGAGGGGCATCAGAGTTAGGGAATAGCAGGGAATAAGCAGAAGAAATAGAAAATGAGCCAACACTAGATAGATACCAAGCACCCCTATCAGCTTCTTCCTCAAGAACCAGAGGGCCATACCAGCAATAATATTAAGGATTTCTGGGGGAAGTAGATGTTGGAACAAATGCCAATTCCAACCTTATTTTCTATTGGTTGTGTCGGCGACCACCCAATCCAAAAAATAATTTGGAACCTGATCTGTTGCAACTGAGAGCAGATTATCCTAGGAAAGAACCCATTTGTCAATCCAGAATTTAGTGCTTAAGCGATCCCTAAATAAAATCCTGGAGCCACTCTTAATTTCAGGCCAAGACATGGAGATATCCATCCATAAATTGGAGGTGTTTCTACCTTTACTGATAGTTGGAATGAGCTTCTCCCCAACTTTGTAGTTGGCCATAAGCACCTTACTCCAAAGCGCATTATTTTCCACAAGCAAACGGTGCCCAGACTTCATGAATAGGGTATTATTTATGAACCTGGAATGCCTGAAGCCAAGACAACCTGTAACTCTTTAAGAACAGATCATGTCCCACTTCATAAGATGAACCTTTCTAGCTCCACTTGAGGAATCCCAAATAAAACTTCTTGTGATCCTATCAATGTCATCATAGACTGAGAGAGGCAAAAAGGAAGTCTGCATAGAATAAACTGGAAGGGCACTGAGCATAAACTTGGCTAAAATGACCTTGCCCGCGAGGGAAATGGAATTTTGGTTCCAAGAATTCAGACGCATTTCCACTATGTTAAAGATGTACGAGAAAGACACATGAGTGACATGCTTATGATGCATTGGAATCCCCAAATACTTGCCCAAGTCTCCCGTGATACCAAAATTCAGACATTCGCTAATTTGCCTAGCTTTGGCGAAATCCATATTCTTGGAGAAGAAAACTTTGGATTTCCCTTCACTAATTTTTTGACTCGACGCGCCATAGAAAGTTTTTAGTACTTGGTTAATCGAAAAGGCTTTCTCTATTAAAGCTTCCAAAAAAGGAAGATATCATCAGCGAAAAGGGCATTTAAACCATCAAGCCCAGGGGCCTTGAATTTCCCCATACCAAAAATAGCATTATTACTTTCAGAGAGGGAGGGGACCGTACGACCGTACCTAAGTTATCGAGACCCTGGTCAGGAGTAGGGAAAGCCCCTCTATTTGGGAACTCATCCAAGTGACTATCTTTTTTGGCAAAAAGACTTTCAAAGTGATTCACGGCCAAATCAGCAATAAGGTGCAAATCATCTATCCAGGCCTTATTCTCGTCCTTAATTATGGTGATTCTATTCCTTCTTTATCTTACAACTGTTGTAGAGTGGAAATACCTCATATTCTTGTCCCAAAACTCCATCCAATTACAAGGGGATCTCTGAAACTTGGACAATTCTCCCATAATGAGAATAATCTCCAGATCCTTCCACAACGATTTCTAAAGGGCTTCTAGGTTAGCATCTAGATGAGCACAAAGCCTTGCATCGATCCCTCTCAACCTAGCTTAGAGCATGTTCTTTAGTTTCTGAGACACTTTAAACACTGATTTGTGCCAAATCGACGCTTCCTCCTAGAAGTTTCTTGAGCTCAATATCCAATTGGACTCTTGGTTCTAGCAATTTTTAACTAGAAATCCTCAACTGTGAGCCATGCCACAAGAAACTTGAAAGGCTTGGCCTCCCGATTGAATAGGGTAGGGTTTTCCTCAAAAATGAGAAGGGGGCTATAATCTGAGTTGTAGAAGGGAAGATGCAATATGGAATGGTTTGGCTAAGATATGTTCCACTCCTCCATCCCGCAAGCGCGATCGAGTTTCTCCTGAATCCCCCCCTCTTTTCCAGGTATACAATAGACCTTTAGACCCAAGGTCATGGAGATTATAACTAGTGAGGCAGACATGTAAGTCTTGCGCAGCACACCAATTAAAAAGACCTTCCTCCACATTCTCATCCGGCAAAAAGAAGGAGTTAAAATTTCCCAACACTAACCAAGAGGAAGAATCATATAGTTGAGGATAGAGAGCTCATCTCACAGATGCCTTCTCTCAGCCCTTCTTGGGCTTGCATACACGAAAGTAACAAATTCCACTCTGGCATTGCTTTTCTGAATGACCTTTGAATGTACAAACTAATTATAAGCTTTCAGAAATTGCAAGGAGAATGTGGACTCATCTCAGCAAAGTCAAATGCCACCAGATAGGCCCAATGGGTCATGTCTAAAGGCTTTATCAAACCCAAATTTCTTAATTAATCTACTAGCTTTATCTCCACTGATTTTTGTTTCTAAAAGAGCCAAAATACTGATTTTATGTCTAAACTTTAGGTATTAATTAGGGCCAAGAAACCCTTTTTTCCCACTTCTCTACTAATCCAACTTAAAATATTCATAAGTAAACCAATAAAGAGGGGGGAATGAGAGAGGCCCCCAATTAAGGCACATCATTCTGATACACCCTAACAGCCCCTACAACCGCCAGAGTATGATCAAGGTTAGACTCCTCTTGAGAATAGGATATAATTTTCATTAAAGTTAACATATCTTTTTCTTCCCTTTTTTTCTGATTTCACCACATAAGCCTTTATTGTCTCTGTCTCCATGTCAAAGGGTGAATTGGCTCTACAACCGAAGATGTAGAGCTGGGACCCACCTCAGGAGCATTTGCTGGGGTCAACACCTGAACCACACTTTTGCCTTTTCGCTGAGAGAGACCTGTGAGTTAGTGGGACCTATTTTACCCGCATTATCCTTCCTATAAAACTAAGAATCTTTCCCACCTTTTGAACTGATCTTAAAACGGGTAAGATCTGATTTTTCCTTTGGCACCTTAGCAGTTCCTACAGGAACTTTTTGCTTCGATCCACGCTCTTCACCAGAAGAAGTAACAGAGGAAACGACATTCTGTAAATCCTCTAAGGTGGCTACAATCTTGCAACAAAAGGTGATAGAGTCTGATTCCTTCTTTCTGCTTTGATAGAGCCTCGATGAACACCCCCTTTCTGGTTGACCGAGGGAGACTCTCCACCAATTGCCTTCGCCGTCAGCACAGACTTAAGTCAATTTTCTTGTCGGACCTCTGAATGACCATCCGTTCACCAAAAACTTATGCTTCCTCTTTTGGTTTCATATCAACCGAAGGCATATTGTTTGGACAAGGCGCTACATCAGATGGAGTCTCTTTCGTTCCCTTGGCAACTTCATGAACTTTCATTGCATTGCATTGATCATGACGATTGCCATATTTTTCACATGCAAAATATATCAAATATAATTCCTTATATCCCACGTGGAAGACCCCATCTCCAAGTTTGAACGATGAAACAAAGCCTTTTCTTAGGTCTACCTCGATACAGATCCTATCTAATCTAGTTTTGTCTATCACCTTGCCTTCTCCTTCTTCATTCCTCCTGATAGGTCTCTTGTCCACCTTCAAAACTCTTCCTAAGAGATTGTCGATTCTCCAGATATGGTAAGAGGAGTAAAACTCCATCGGGATACCCCCATCCTCACCCACACAACAAGTTTCTTGACCGAGTTATAGTTTGGATTGAAAAATCGACGCCATCTATGCGCGACAAGATAATGGTCTGAGACAATCCAAGGGCTTTCGTGTAGTACATGATGATAGTCTGTAACCAAGAAGAAATGAGTTAATGAAGAAAGAAGAGTAGAGAGAAAATAGATCAGGAGAGTAGAGAAGAGACATAAAGTTTTCACATAATTCATGCCTGCTTCATTCATTCAGATTCCAATATAAACAACCCTAATGGGTTAAACATAGTTTGGCCCAATTGACTACATCAATTACCTAACTGGCCTAGGCCTTATTACCCCACTACATAATCGGACAACTTCCCAGGGCGTGGTATCCTTCCCCTGTCCCTCAGCCTGACATTAGTTGGTGGGTCACGGTTAACTGGGCTTGTGATGTCAAGAGGCCTAGTTACATTACCTCCCCCATAAAGACCAGACTTGTCCTCAAGGCTGGGTATAATTGGTGGAATCGCTGCCATGTGGTCCACTTGAAGAGCCGCACATGGATGTGGGACAGGCTGCTTAATGGGTTGGTGATAAGAAGGATCTGGACTAAAGAGATCCAACGGCTGGGGATGTGCCAACACTTTTGGGATGATGGAAGGCGTTGGATCAGATGTGGTAGTGGAGATGAGCTGGCATGCATCAAGTTGGGTAGGTGAGTGGACATCAATAGACGTAGCGTTGGTGGCTGTTGTCTTCAATGTGAGTCCCTTAGTTTCCCTAGACTATAGTTCTTTCTCACCTTTCTCCCTAGTCACAACAGTTGTCAAGGTGGGAACTTTAATGGTTCATTCATCAGTTTCGCTTGTGATGCCAGTGGATGAGGCATGGTGACGCTCGAGTTCTTCCATGGCCGTTGTTAAATAGGGGTAGCCTGAGAGAATAGTAGACTGATCTTCCCAGGTAGAGTCCTCTGGCTGGAGTCCGATCTACTGGACTAGAACTAGAGGGATTTGAAGGTCGTTCCGTCATATTTTGCGGGTTGCTACAATACCGGCAGGTGCTAAGGCAAGTGGAAAAGCAAGGGGGTCTCTGGCAGCTGATGTATGGTATATTGACGGCCGTTTTTGAAAGGACGGGGCATGGATACATGGAATACATCGTGAATCCGAGCGGAAGGAGGGAGCTTAAGACGATAGGCTACTTGTCCTATTTTCTCCACAATCTCGAAAGGACCATAGAAGCGTAGACTAAGCTTCTGAGAAGAACGGCGGTGAACCGAAAGCTGTCGAAATGTAACAGGACAAGCTCTCCCAGATTAAAGGTCTAATCTTTTCTCCCTTTATCTGTGTTTGCTTTCATAATTTGTTGTGCCCTTTTAAGGTTATCCTTTAACGTGTGCATAATGGTAGTGCGGGCGGTCAGTGTGGTATCAATGGCTTCAACGGGAGATGAGCCCAGACAGTACGAAACCAGATCTGGTGGGGGCTTACCAATCATCACTTCATATGGTGTGAAACCGGTAGAGTGGTGATAAGAAGTATTGTAATGGTATTCGGCCTAACTGAGGTAGCTAGACCATTTATTTGGATGAGCATGTGCAAAGGCTCATAGATAAGTTTCTAAACACATGTTTACTCTTTCAGTCTGGCTGTCAGTTTGAGGATGGTAAGATGAACTAAACTTTAGTGTTGTGCCTTGCAGCTTAAAGAGGGAGCGCCAGAACTCGCTGAGAAAAATAAGGTCGCAATCGGAGACAACGGTGTTTGGCATACCGTGTAATTTACCAACATGATCCCAGAATAAAGATGCAATCTTGGCGGCTGAATAATGGCGTGGTAGAGGAATGAAATGAGCTTCTTTTGACAGACGATCAACCACTACCAAAACAGCGGTAGAACCTGCAGACAAAGGTAAATGTGTAATGAAGTCCATGGTAATATCTGTCCATATGGAGTTTGGGATTGGTAACGGTTGCAGCAAGCCCAGTGGGGCATGAGTTGGGGTTTTTGATTTCTGGCACATGATGGGACGTAAATTCGTTCCCATCTAAGCCCATTTTGATGGTAAAATACCATACGTTCCCTCATCTGATGAGCAACTTCAGCATGAAAATCACGTGTTTTACACATTTGTGACAAAAACACAGTGGGGGAACGAATGGTAACGTATTCCTTTAAAATATATTAAAAGGGGAACGAACTGAGACGCATTTAATGCACCTGCTCCATTCATTTAATGCTTCTGTACACTTTGCAGGTAACATAGAGTTAAAGACTTCTAAAAAGCAAGGTGGTGCACCAACTGAGCAGCTGGAAACGTGAAGAGCAGAGAATCAAGAGTTCTCATTGGCTGAAAACAGAAGCAAAACATGGGAAGGTCTGCAAACAACGGCTAATCATCACCAAATCCTGTTCCATTCAGCAATTCACGCAAGCTTCACACTCTGCTGCCACAGTCTCGTCCCCTTATTCAAGCAACTAGCTCCAAAGGAATTACAGTCTTGTCACTCCTCTTCCAGCTATAAATAAGACCACCCTCACACAAAAACATCATCGAATCCTGGAGGGTTTGCAGTCCAAAGGAAGAGATCACTTTGTAGTAGTTAGTAACTTAGTTTAATTTTAAGTTATAACTGTAGTTAAGTGACAACCCCTCTTATCTTTTCTGTAAACAACCATCAAGACTCCTCACGAGCAAATACTCATCTTTCTCCACTATCATTTTCTTTTTGTAAACTGTCTTTTAAATTAATATAATTATTTTTCTCTTTGTTCCAATCGTTATCTCTTGACTGAATCTCGGGTCTATGTGATCTCAGTTGAGAATAATTACGTTTAAACTATCAGCCATGAGCTGAACTATCTGTGGAACGGGTAAACTGTGAAACTTTTAAAGAACTTTTTTCAAAACTCTTGACCGAAGCTTTTTGTATTTCTTTGGCTAAGTAAGCTATATTCATTGTGCGCCAATGGAAATTGGGTACATACTGAGAAAGGAACTTCTATAAGGAAGGGATTTTAGACAGCTTAGCATTTGGGGGAAGGTAGATGTCATGGAAAAAACGCTACTGGTCACCTTAGGAATAAGGGGCCAACTCGTCTATTTTAAGGTTCTGAACTAAGTACCTGTTGGAGTCAATGGAGCCATAGGAATATGGAAACTTGTGAGTCATCTAGACCATGAGCTGAGGAATCAGAGTTGGCAGGTAAAGAAACTGGGACAAAGCCAAAAGGTGCTAAGTCTTGAGCAGAGAAAACAGCCCCTTTAAGAGTGAAGCAGTAAATCCGTTCCTTCTGTTAAACTGTTTTAACCACCACCCTGTTGTCTCTTGATTAAAGTTATTTCTGTTTTAGTAGTTTTTATTTTATTTAGTACTTATAAAAACTCCAATGATTATTATCTCACCTTCTTCTAAACAGGAAGGATCACATACATAACGCAGCGAGCAACTGTTTGCCATCAGATTGAACCTACTGTTCCTGAGGAACGTTGTCAAGACAGTAGGGAACGTTTGACCAGACAGTTCATTTACTAACTTTTCTTCTCATTTTCACTCTTTATAAACAGTGATAAAAAAAATAATTAGCACTCTATCCTCATGGGACGATAATTTGGGCATTAATACTCCCTTTATTACTTGATGCGTGCACTTGCACACTTGGGTTAGAACTAAGGGACGAATCGATGTTCTACAAGAACAGAGGAACGTCCCCTATCAGAACTTATATTTTTCCACCATCAGCAAACCACCTAACAGCACACTTCACAATTAGCTACATATACCTTAACATCTTTGTGTACCCCTTTCCAGGTGAAGCTGCGGTTGAGGTGATGAAGGGTAGCCTGCACTCCGGAATGCCCTCCCTGTTTGGAATCATGCATCTCATAGAGGATATGAGGAATTAATTTGGAGGCGGCCGACAGGAATATTCTGTGTTTGTGGAACAACAAGTTATTTCTGTAGATTTGGCCATAGAGTAGGATCATGTTGTAGTTCATGTATGATCTTTGTAGTGTAGGAATTTGTAGCTAACTCGGACGGTAAAATAGTAGTGAAATTCAGGATGGGGCCAGCGATGGCTGCTGGGGAAAATTTATCCTCTCTGTTTGTCTGGAAAATCCGTCAGCCACCAAGTTGGTTTTGCCGGATTTATATGTTATAGAATAGTCATAGCCTAACAATTTTGAGAGAAACTGTTGTTGTTCAGGAGTCTGGACAACTTGATTCATCAAGTTGTGAAGACTTTTATGATCTGTATGAATCACGAATGGAGAGCCTAATAAGTACTGGCGCCATTTGGACACAACTGAGGTGATGGCGAATATTTCACAAACATACGTGGATTTGCCTTGCATCAATGGGGACACTTCTCAACTAAAATAGGCAATAGGTTTCTCGTTTTGGATGAAAACGACACCAATACCCACCCCAGACGCATCTGTCTCCACCACAAAGGACAAGTGGAAATCTGGAAGACTGAGTATAGGGGCTTCAGTCAACAATGTTTTGAGTCTGTGGAACGCCTCATTTGCTTGAGAGTTCCATAGAAAGCCTGATTTGGACAGAAGGTCTGTCAATGGGGCAGCAATTGAAGTGTATTGTTTGATAAACTTCCTGTAGTAGCCAGACAACCCGAGGAAGGCCGTAGCTGGGTAACTGTGGACGAAGTGGGCCAATCGATAACAGCTTTGATCATACTGGGGTCTGGTTGAATTCCCAAACCAGATATGATATGGCCCAGAAAGTGTACTTTCGGTTGGGCAAAAAGGCATTTGGTGAGCTTGGCATATAGAGAGTAAGCCCTTAAGGTGGAAAGGACTGTAGTAAGGTGATGCAAGTGGAGGGATGCTGAAGAGCTGTAAACCAAAATATCGTCGAAGAAAACAACCACAAATTTGCACAAATACGCTGCAAAAATTTGGATCATGGTGGCCTGAAATGTAGAGGGGGCATTACTTAACCCAAAGGGCATCTCCAGAAATTCATAGTGACCCTGATGTGTTCTGAAGGCAGTTTTAGGCGTGTCAGGAGGGTGCATGCGTATTTGATGAAAACCTGATCGGAGATCCAACTTGGAGAAGATAGTAGCTCCCTGTAATTCGTCAATGAGCTCATCAATTGTGGGGATAGGGAATTTATCTTTTATGGTAATGGCATTTAAGGCTCTGTAGTCTATGCAAAAGATGTACCATCTTTTTTTTTATAAGGAGGACTGGGCAGCTAAACTCGGATTGGCTGTGTTGTATGATTCCGTTTTTCATCATTTCTGCAATCAAACATTCAATCTGATGATGTGGAGGTTCGAGAGAACCTAAAGACTCCCGTCGGACCCCTCAAGATTCTCGATCGTGGCGAGAAGCAGCTGAGGAGCAAGGTCATTCTGATGGTCAAAGTACAATGGACCGGAAGAACTCCTAGGAGTGTACTTGGGATCGTGAGGACGAGCTTCTCCGGCAGTACCCCGAGTTTCGAGACAGGTATGTTTCTGATTTTGAGGACAAAATCCTAAAAAGGTGGGGTGAATGTAAAAACTCGCACCGTTAAATAAGGAAATAATTCCATAATTGACCCTAATAATTATTATAAGGCTTAATTAAGTATGATAAGTGATTAAGAATGCTGAAGGTTGTTTTTTGGAAGAAAAATGCAGATACCGGTTCTGCTAGTCGGTATAAATGCGTACCGAAAAAGTATCCCGGAAAATTATAATAAGTGCATGATAATTCCTAAAATAATATATAGGACTTGTAAAACGAGTTTCAAGTTAAAATAATGAGAACTGATGCCAGAAAGTGATATTGGCTATGAAAAGCGCGTACGAGAAAGGTGCTCCGAAAAATATAATAAAAATATGATAATTCTTGTAAAATTGAGTAGGTTAAGAACCCTAAGTTTGGGATTAAAATGCTAAGCGTAGCAATTAAAGTTAATACTGTGTATTTTAGTGTTAAACCGCTATAAATAGGCCCTTGCACATTAACCTAGGCTGATTCTTCAGCCACCTTACGTGAGAGTGTGGAGCCAGCTGCTGCCACCACCATTGCTTGGTCTTCCTTGCTTGAAATTGTGTCAAGTCTTCACCTTTTCTTCCTTTTTTCACCATCTAAACACTATGATTGGGTGTGGTTGAGACTTGTGTGAGAGGAAAGCCTTGTGTTTCTGAGTGTAGAGGCTGTTTGTGAGGGGTTGAGAGGCTGAGTTTGGTGAAGCTTGTGGTGAGCACCATTTCCTTGAGTGTAGAAGCTCCAAGGAGTGACCTTTGGTGCCAAGAACCAAACTTTGTTGGTCCATTTTCGTACTCCTTCTTGGTCTGAGTTTGAGGAACTGTTGGTGAGCTCTGAGAGTCTTCCATTCTGAGTTTGAAGCTTTGGGTAAGTTGTACCACCTTTGTTCTTGAGTTTTTATGCTTAAAGGAGATGTCTTGGTATGCTTAATGAGTTAAACATGTAACCAACACATGTATGAACCTTAATGAGCCTAAAAACGCATGCTTTAACGTGTATAAGTGTTAAAAATGGAACCTTGGAAGTGATACTTCGCGAAATGCAGAAACTGCATTTTGTCGCGAAATATCCGGATATGATATCTGGATATTGATATCCGGATATGGGGATCTGGATATCCAGATATTGATATCCGGATATGCCCCCGACGAATATCCGGATATTCTGGGATTTCGAAGAATAGTAGCTGCACTGTTAATACAGTAGGCTATTGGGGGTTTGTGGACCCTAGATTGATGAAGTTGAACTTCTATTTTAACTGAACTAAGTCAGAATCAAGTGGTTAAGGGATTATGGCTTTGTGTGAAGCCTTAAGAGCTAAATCGTAAGAGGAAAACGTAGTCTTTATGTTTATGCTTATGAGCTATGAGTGTTGATATGCTTGCTGTCCTAATCAGATTGTGATCTGCTGTGTGTTGGACTTGAGTTGTGTGGACTCTTGGCATTGGATAGTGAGCTTGCAAGGTAAGCTTTCGTTTCCTCGGTTTAGCTATGTTGTGGTTCCACCATGTCCCATGGGGGTATGGTTATATGCATGCTTGATGTTTTGGAAATGCTGTTGAGCTATTATATGCTAGTGCCTTTATGATATGCATGTGGTGTTCCACCTATACGGTAAGCCTGAGTATGTAGTACATACAATATGGTGAGGCTGTGGGTGAGGTGCAAGCGGTGTTCCTTGTACTATCTGTAGGTAATAGACGTATTCCTGCATTTCTCTGGCCAGTAGAATAGTTACAACACACATGGTATGAATATTTGTTGCACTGCATTGAGTTTTGGAACTTATGTTAAATTACTGCTTTTAGAACTTATATTGCACATGTAAGTGAGCTTGGGGTGGAAGATCCTTGAGGACCCCTTGTCTTACTGAGATTTCTGGTTTAGAGATCTCACCCCACGTTTGGGGAATGCTTATTTCAGGTTCAGGTAATGCGGGGGTTGAGACTTCTAGTGGCAGGAGGCAAGAGCTTAGTTGATAGATGATACTTGTTTATGTTGCTTATGCTGATATGCTGTTATGATTGGATGTTGGATCCTGTTTACTGTTTTATGCTTTTAGATTCAGTTTATGGATTTCTCTGTTGAGACTCTGTTGGTTATGCTGTTGATTTGGTGAGCATGGGGATTGTCCATGCCACATAGACTTGGTTATGTCTTGTTTCACTTGGAGTTGTAATAATGTATCAGGATATTGTCCGGACTACGTGTAGTGGATCCGTGACATAGATACTCACTTTATCTATTTTATGAGGTATTTCAGTTAGATGTCTTTTTGCAATTTACATACAGGCGATATTTTATGAAATTGATTAAGTAGTCAACTTGGCTAAGTATAATGACGTCATAATTGAAAAGAAAAAGATATTCCACATTTTTAATTAAGCGCAGCTTAATACGATGATATGTTACCAAACCGGGTATACACATGGTGTTACAAAGGGTGTTTTTGTAATTTTAAGTAAATTAATGAAGGGTGTTTCAGTAAAATGTATATGATAAAAATTAAACAAAAGTACAGAAACACCCTTCATTAATTCACCTAAAATTATAGAAACACCCTTCATTAATCGAAATGACGTAGTTTTTGGGGTAGCTGTAGATAACCTTATATAAAATGGCCGTAGAAATGTTTATCCTATATATATATATATATTTTATATATATATATATATATATATATATATATATATATAAACATCCTTCATTAATCAAAATGACGTAGTTTTTGGGGTAGCTGTAGATAACCTTATATAAAATGACTGTAGAAATGTTTATCCCATATATATATATATATATATATATGCATATGGGTTAAGTGGATGTCATGTCACTTGATGCAAGATTTTGTCCAGTCACACATTTTTAACTTTATACTACGGGTAGTACATAATTATAATATTAAAGTTATTTTTTTAACTCTATACTACGCGTAGTGTACGAACCCGCACCGTTAAATTAGAATTTTAATAATTTAAAATAAATTATGATCATAGAAAATTATTTCATAATTCAAAGAGGATAATTAGAGAAAATTTATAATTATTTAAATTAAATCACTTTTCGAGAAAAAATGTAAATGCAGCGTATTTCACGGTAAAGAGCTGTAGCGACGAGATTATCCAGAAACGCAAAAGAAATAAATTGTGATTTTAAGAATTATTTAATAATTTAATCTTTAAGGTTTGATAATTATTAGGAAATATTAATTATTGAATTTGGTCATTTTCGGTGAAAAATGTTGATATTACGAGTATCGCGATAAAATCAGTTGGTATAGAAAAATACCCGGAACTGAAAATAAATGATAGTTTTATGCGTCATAAAATTTATAAGACACAGTAGTTTAAAATAAATAGAGGATTAAACGAGTATGGTGTATAGTTCTATATTGGTTAAGTTAAGTGAGACCATATAATTGTTGAACCAAAGGTTTTAAAGCCTATATTGTTGAAGTTTTGATGATTACAAAGCACCAACAAGCTCAACATGGATGCACAACTTGGAAAGAAGTGTGACAAGTCTCAAATGGCACTAGTAGACCAAGGCAACATGCAAAAGTGGTCTCGACCTCCTGCCACTGGCGGTCTCAACCTCAGAAGTACCTGAACCTGAAAATGTGCCCCACACGGGGTGAGATTTCTAACAGAAATCTCAGTAAGGCAAGGGGTCCTCAAGGATCTCTCCACCCCAAGCTCACTTACATGTGCAATATAAGTTAAAAATGATAATAATAGTATAACGACAAATATATGTGCAATGCAACATATGTTCACGTCATGTTTGTATGCATCCTACTGGCCGGAGAATAAAAGGTAGGGTGGAACCTTCTTGTATGTGGCCTACATACTCATGGATTACCGTCTAGGGTGGAACACTCGACATACATAACATATGGCATTTGCACTCACAAAACATTTCAACATGTCAAATATTCTTCAAGTAATAAACATATATTTTCATAAATATACATCATGCAAATATATATATATATATATATATATATATATATATATATATATTATATATACATATATACCATCCCTCCAAGAGATATGGTGGAACCAACAATGGGTAAAACCGAGGACACGAAAGCTTATCCAAAAGCTCGATATACATAGATACACCAATAGTCACGCAATCCGACAATTGCAATCTATTTTATATTAAGAATATTATTAATAATCAGAATCCCGAATTTCATAGCAATTGGACAACGTTCTCTTTTTCGTTTAATGATCACAAGTCCTTCGTAAAGCCATAATTATAGCATATTAAACCTCTTTGTTATTTATATTTACATTCTCAACTGTAACACTGATTCCCTAGGGTATCGTACCTTAATTGGGGCTTCCCTACCCACCAGGGATGATTTATAGTCTTTTCTGACAGGGGTAATCAATTACCATGCAGAGGGTAATCAATTACCCTTAAAAGTAATCGATTACCATACGAACAGAAACGCGAAAATTGTAGATTTTCTGTATAATCCACGAGTTCAATGCCACACCAAGGTTCAAGGTCCGATTTTTCATCAAACAGAAGTTCAAACCACATGATTAAACATAGATAACTATCTTTTACTTGAATGATTAAGGTTTTTCTTTTTTACTTCACAAAATAAGCCATTTTCAAGAAAGTATCATATTTTTATTATAATTTTCTGAGACACTTTACCAATATGCATTTTCTATCGCGACACAGCCGATATTAGTTCTGACATCTCTGCTTATCATCTTCATACCAAATCTGATATCCTTAACCTAGATGTTTTTCTAGAAATATTAATATTTTTATCACTAATTTTCTAGTTACTTCGTCGGTATCCATTTTATACCGTGAAATACCCGGTGTTTATGCTTTCCTTCTGACAAGTGGCTTAATATTAATTATTATGCTCTTTCCATATTTATCCTAAGTAAATTATGGAATTATTTCTTAACTCATAATTAAATTATTTTTCTTACACTTTGAATGTATGAAGTTGAGTTTATTGAGCATATATGTAAGAACCCGCACCGTTAATTAAGGAAGTTAATTAATTAATTATGTGAAATTAGGAAATAATTCTATAATTGACCCTAATAATTATGAGAAGGCTTAAATAATTATAGTAAGTGGGTAATAATACTGAAAGTCGTTTTTCTGACGAAAAGTGCAGATACCGGTTCTGCTACTCGGTATAAATGCGTACCGGTAAAGTATCCCAAAAAATTATGAAAAATATGTATATGTCACTAGAATAATATATAGGACTTGTAAAACAAGTTTCAAGTCAAAATAATGAGAAATGGTGCCAGAACTGATACTGGTTATGGAAAAGCGAGTACCGGAAAGGTGCTGCGAAAAATAAAAGAAAAATATGATAAATCTTAGAAAAATGAGTAGGTTCAGAATCTTGAGTTTGGGATTAAAATGCTAAGCGTAGCAATTAACGTTAATATTGTGTGATTAAAACTTAAGTGACTATATATGGCCTTGACACATGATCCTAGGTTATTTTTTTTGCCTCCACCGTTGGTTTTTCTGGTGCTTGTAAGTCAACCACCCTCTGCCACCTTCTCCTCCATTTTTGGGAGCCAAGGAGCTTCCTTTCTTCTTGGTTTCTTCACCAAATTACCTTGGGTTTGTGAGAGCTTGCATGGTGAGGGAGTGTGAGTGTTCATTCTGAGTTTCCAGCCATTGTGAGTTGGTGTGGGTGCTGACCTTGTGTGGTTTGGGTTGTGGGAACCTTGAAGTTGTTTTTGAGCTTCAAGGTGTGAACTTTGTGGAGAAAAAACCAACCTTGGTGTGCCATTTTCGTGTTTGAACCAAGTCAAAACTGGAAGAGTTGTTTGGTGAGCTCCATGAGCCTTCCTTGCTGAGTTTTAAGCTTGGATAAGTGCTACCAACCATTGATCATGGGTTTTAATTGTTAAAAGAGGTGTCTTGGCATGTTCAAAGGGTTAAACAAGTAACCAACCTGAGTATGAACCTTAATGAGCTTAAAGATGCATGCATTAACGATTTGAATGGGTAAAAGTTGAACCTTTGGAGTGGTATTTTGCAAAAAGCAGAATATGAGTTCTGCCACAAAATATCCGGATATTTGGTTGTGAATATCCGGATATGGGGTTCTGAATATCCGGATATGGATATCCGGATATTGCAGGTGAGATATCCGGATATTGATATCCGGATATGCCGCCGACGAATATCCGGATATTCTGGGAATTCGTGGACAGTGAAGATATTGTTCATACAGAATGGTATTATGGGTTTGTGGACCCTAGATTGATGAAGTTGGACTTCTGTAATCATTAAAAAAAGTCAGAATCAAGAGATTAAGGGCTTGTGACTTTGTGGGAAGCCTTTAGACGTAAAACGTAAAAGGAAAAACGTAGTCTTTATGTTTATGCTTATGAGCTATGTTTATTGATATGCTTGTTGGTCCTAAATCAGATTGTGATCTGCTGTGTTTAGGCTTTGAGCCTTGATTGAGAGCTTGCAAGGTAAGCTTTCGTGTCCTCGGTTTAGCCTTTGTTTGTTCCACCATGTCCCATGGGGGGATGGTTTATATGCATGATGTTATTTTCATGTATTGTTTGTTGAAATGCTATTGAGTTAAGTGCAAATGCTATATGATATGTATGTGGTGTCTCGCCTAAACAGGAGGCCATAGGGTGATCCTGTAGGCGGGTACAACATGGGCAGATACCGTGTGGGCAATAGACGTATTCCTGCACTTCTCTGATCAGTAGAATAGTTATAACACACATGACATAAATATCTGTTGCAATGCACCGATTTTGAAACTTATATTGAATAAATGCTTTTGAACTTATATTTGCACATGTAAGTGAGCTTGGGGTGGAAGATCCTTGAGGACCCCTTGTCTTACTGAGATTTCTGTTTAGAGATCTCACCCCACATTTGGGGCACCATTTTCAGGTTCAGGTAACGTGGGGGTTGATACCTCTAGTGGCAAGAGGCCAGAGCTTAGTTGATTGATGATATCTGTGTATGTGTTGCAAAACTTAGGATGAGTGTTGTGAGTCTGTATCTTGTTTTCCCTCTGTTTGGCCTTATTATGATAATGCATATATGACCACATGGCGTGGGCCTGATCAACTCATTCTTTGTGTAACTTGTGCAGAATCATGGTACAACCAAGGAGGAACCCAAGGTAATAGCGAGGATCAACCTGATCCTGTCCTGGCTGCATTTGCTGAAATGCAGGCGACCCGACAAGCCGACCAGGAGGCCATGAGAATGGCAAACCAGGCCATGCTGGACGCCGTCAGGGAGGCGAACAGGAAGGCCACTGAGGATGTATTGGAGGCCAACCGTCTAGCGAACATGACTATGATGAGAGTCATGTTGGAGGAGTTGAGGGCTGGACCTGCTGTTGGTCAGTTCCCACCGCCGCCTCCACCTCCACCCAGTCTTCAGGACAACAGTCAGAGTCAGATGGGCGAGGGTAGTCACCTCACAGGGGTGATGCAGACTGTCCCTGTACTTGTTGAGGATAGAGACGAGATAGACCGCCGGCTAAATGCTTTCCGTAAGCATAAGCCACCTTCTTTCGATGGGCCTTCTGATCTCATTGCTACTGCTCGATGGTTACAGGCCTTGGACAAGATCTTCAGGGTGATGCAGTGTACGGACCGACAGAAGCTCATGTTTGCAACTTACATGCTGGAGGGCGATGCCTATGAGTGGTGGACAAACACCTCACATGCTTTCGAGATGCAGGGTCATGTTATGACATGGCCATTCTTTGAGGATTGCTTCCTTGGCAGATACTTCCCTTTGGATGCGCAGGAGAGGAAGCATGGGGAGTTTGATAGGTTAGTGCAGGGCTCGATGTCGGTTGACGAGTACCTGGCCAAGTTTAATGAACTGGTTAAGTTCGCGCATTTTCGGATGGTGATGCATACTCCTACACTCTTGGCTGCTAAGTTCCGTAGAGAACTTAATGAGGTGATTGCAGATCACATTGCTGGAGCTGCCTCCAGAGATTTTGGTACACTGGTACAGCAGTGTAAGGATATAGAGGATGTCTGCAATACGAGTAAGGCCAAGCAGGCCAAGGTTGAGGAGACGAAGAGAACTGGTAGTCCCACTTCTTGGAACGACATGAATTTTGCTAGAAAGGGCAAGGGAAAGCAGTTGGCTGCTAGGCGAGTGCCTGGTCAGTTCAAGAGGACTTTCACTCAGGGGAGTTCAGCGAGACCTTTTACTCCCAGATGCACGGGGTGTGGGAAGGTTCATCTGGGGCCGTGTGCTACCGGCCAGACTATATGTTTCCAGTGTGGCAAGGAGGACCACTATGCTAGAGAGTGTCTGTCGTCAACGACGAGAGCTGTAGCGGTTCGTGCAGTTCCATTACCGATGGTTCCCCTTCCACCTACAGCGGCACGAGATGTGCCACCTGCCACGGGGCGAGTTTATACACTTGATCGGCAGCAGTTGGACCGAGCTCTGAACCTTATCAGAGGTACTGTTTCCATTGGTGGATCTCCTGTTGATGTATTGTTTGACTCCGGGGCTACGCATTCCTTCATTGCTACCCCGATTACTGTGGGGCTTGAGTTGCCCATGTCTGTGCTTTCTCCACCGTTGCAGGTGACTACCGCCACCGGAGAAAAGTGTGATACCTCCACTGTTCATCGCGATGTATCGTTTCAGTGGGACGACCGTGAGTTCTCGGTTGATCTGATAGGATTTTCGATGGCCAACTTGGAGATTATTCTGGGCATGGATTGGTTGTCCAGAAACTGTGCATTGATTGATTGTTATGCCAAGAGAGTGGTGATGTCTCCGTGTGACTCCACAACCAGTTCCCCGCCTTATATATCATTATTATAGGCTAGGAGAGCCTTGAGTGCAGGGGCATTCAGATATGTCATGTTGGGAGCTTTGGTGAGTGGGGCACAAGAGGATATCACTGGCATTCCTGTCGTAAAGGAATTCGTCGAGGTGTTTCCTGGGGAGATTCCTGAGTTTCCGCCACAGCGGGAGATAGAGTTCTCCATTGATTTATTGCCTGGTGTGGGGCCCGTTTCCTTGGTTCCATATCGGATGTCGCCACCAAAGTTGGCGGAGCTAAAGAAGCATATTGAGGACCTTTCCGGGAAAGGCTTCATTCGACCGAGTGTGTCTCCATGGGGAGCACCGGTCATCTTTGTGAAAAAGAAAGATGGGACTATGCGATTATGCACCGACTACAAGCAGTTGAACAAAGTGACAATCAAGAACATGTATCCCCTTCCGCGTATTGATGATCTGTTGGATCAACTAAAGGGTGCTTGTGTGTATTCAAAGATTGATCTCCGGTCCGGATACCATCAGATTCGGGTGAAGCTGGAGGATATCCCGAAGACCGTGTTTCGTTCGAGATACGGTCACTATGAGTATTTGGTGATTCCTTTCGGACTCACCAATGCACCCGCAGTGTTCATGGATTACATGAACAAGATTTTCTAGCTGTACCTGGATCAGTTTGTGATCGTCTTCATTGACGACATTTTGATTTACTCCAAGATGGAGGAGGAACATGCAGAGCACTTGAGCATTGTGTTGCAACTGCTGAAGGAGAAGAAGCTTTATGCTAAGCCTTCTAAATGTGAGTTTTGGCTCAACTCTGTGAAGTTCCTTGGGCATATTATTTATGCAGAGGGAGTTGCAGTGGATCCGAATAAGATAGAGGTCGTGCTTGATTGGGAGAGGCCCAAAACGGTTACAGAAGTGAGGAGCTTCTTGGGTTTGGCAGGTTACTACCGGAGGTTCATCAAGGGATTTTCCATGCTGGTTCTACCATTGACTCGCCTTACCCGAAAGGAGACTCCATTTGTGTGGAGTCACGAGTGTGAGGAATGTTTCCAGGAGTTGAAGGAGAGACTGACTACTGCACCTGTGTTGGTCCTTCCTGATCATGCTGAGGAAGTTGAGATTTACACCGACGCCTCCGGAAAGGGGCTGGGTTGTGTGTTAATGCAGTTGGACAAGGTGATTGCCTATGCTTCGAGGCAGTTGAAGCCTCATGAGGAGAACTACCCGACTCATGACTTGGAGTTGGCTGCTATTGTGTTTACTTTCAAGATTTGGAGGCATCATCTCTATGGCATGAAGTTTGCCGTGTTCAGTGATCATAAGAGCTTAAAGTATTTGTTTGATCAGAAAGAACTAAACATGAGACATAGGAGATGGATGGAGTATCTGAAGGACTATGACTTTGAGTTGAAGTACCATCCTAGCAAGGCCAATGTGGTAGCTGACGCTTTGAGTCAGAAATCCGTGAGTCTATCCAGTTTGATAATGGGTGATTATGATATCATCGAGCAGTTTCGAGATTTGATGGTGACTTCCTTATTTGGGGGCACACTTCTCGAAATGGAAACCGTGCAAGTTGAGAATGAGCTCATGGAAAAGATTAAAGAGGCGCAGGTGCAGAGAGAGTGCCTTGACTATGTGAAACCAGGACGGTGTGTCTTGGAATGAGGATGGATTATTAACCTTTCAGAAGAGGATTATGGTTCCTCGCGGTCCTTTGACTGTTGAGGTGATGACAGAGGCTCATAAGGGCCAGTTTACTGTCCACCCTGGTGCTACAAAGATGTACCAGAACTTGAAGAGGAATTATTGGTGGCCAGGCATGAAGAAGGACATAGCTGTGTTTGTGTCTAAGTGTCTGATTTGCCAGAAGGTGAAGATAGAACACCAGAGGCCGTCTGGTAAGCTTCAACCTCTTGAGATTCCAGAATGGAAATGGGAGAGCATTTCCATGGACTTCCTGGTGGGTTTGCCGAAGACTCAGGCAGGTTGTGACTCTACTTGAGTCATTGTTGACAGATTGACCAAGTCTGTCAATTTTCTTCCGGTGAAGGTGAGCTTCACTACTGAGCAGTTGGCCAAACTGTACTTTCGCGAGATTTTGAGGCTTCACAGGGTTCCCGAGAGTATCATCAGTGATAGGGACCCGAAGTTCACATCTCGATTCTGGGAGGCGCTGCAGGAATCTTTTGGTACTCAGTTGAGGTTGAGTACAGCCTATCACCCTCTGACTGACGAACAGACTGAGCGGACCATCCAGACATTGGAGGACATGTTGAGGGCTTGCACCTTGGAGCAGGGCTCAGTATGGGATAAGTACCTGCCATTGGTGAAATTTTCGTACAACAACAGTTTACATGCTAGCCTGGGCATTGCACCCTACGAGGTGTTGTATGGTAGGAGGTGTCGGACTCCTACCTGCTGGTATGAGGTTGGAGACAAGGAGCTTTTTGACTTGGACTTTGTCCAAGATACTACCCAGCAGATCCAGATGATCCGTGAAAAGCTGAAGCAGGCGCTGAATCGCTAGAAGAGTTACTATCATGTTAAGCATCGTCCACTGGATTTTAGTGAGGGTGAGCACGTGTTTGTGAGACTGTCACCTGTCACCGGTGTTGCTCGGGCCCTCGGAGTGAGGAAGTTGAGCCCAAGATTCATTGGGCCATACCAGATACTTGGTAGAGTAGGACCTGTTGCCTACCGGCTTGCCTTGCCTCCGAACTTGGCCAACATCCACGACGTGTTTCACGTGTCTCAGCTTTGGAAGTATGTTGCTGATCCATCGCACGTGGTGCAACCAGATGATGTGGAGGTTCGGGAGAACTTGAGAACTCCCGTCAGACCACTCAGGATTCTCGGTCGTGGCGAGAAGCAGCTGAGAAGCAAGATCATTCTGATGGTCAAAGTGCAATGGACTGGAAGAACTCCTGAGGAGTGTACTTGGGAGCGAGAGGACGAGCTTCTCCGACAGTATCCCGACTTTCGAGACATGTATGTTTCTGATTTTGGGGACAAAATCCTTAAAAATGTGGGGTGAATGTAAGAACCCGCACCGTTAATTAAGGAAGTTAATTAATTAATTATGAGAAATTAAGAAATAATTCCATAATTGACCCTAATAATTATGAGAAGGCTTAAATAATTATGGTAAGTGGGTAATAATACTGAAAGTCGCTTTTCTGACGAAAAGTGCAGATACCGATTCTGCTACTCGGTATAAATGCGTACCAGTAAAGTATCCCGGAAAATTATGAAAAATGTGTATATGTCACTAGAATAATATATAGGACTTGTAAAACAAGTTTCAAGTCTAAATAATGAGAACTGGTGCCAAAACTGATACTGGCTATGGAAAAGCGCGTACCGGAAAGGTGCTACGAAAAATAAAAAAAATATATGATAAATCTTAGAAAAATGAGTAGGTTCAGAATTCTGAGTTTGGGATTAAAATGCTAAGCGTAGCAATTAACGTTAATACTGTGTGATTAAAACTTAAGTGGCTATATATGGCCTTAGCACATGATCCTAGGTTATTTTTTTTGCCTCCACCGTTGGTTTTTCTGGTGCTTGTGAGTCAGCCCCCCTCTGCCACCTTCTCCTCCATTTCGGGGAGCCAAGGAGCTTCCTTTCTTCTTGGTTTCTTCACCAAATTACCTTGGGCTTGTGAGAGCTTGCATGGTGAGGGAGTGTGAGTGTTCATTCTGAGTTTCCAGCCATTGTGAGTTGGTGTGGGTGCTGACCTTGTGTGGTTTGGGTTGTGGGAACCTTGGAGTTGTTTTTGAGCTTCAAGGTGTGAACTTTCTGGAGAAAGAACCAACCTTGGTGTGCCATTTTCGTGTTTGAACAAAGTCAGAACTGGAAAAGTTGTTTGGTGAGCTCCATGAGCCTTCTTTGCTGAGTTTTAAGCTTGGGTAAGTGCTACAAACCATTGATCATGGGTTTCAATTATTAAAAGAGGTGTCTTGGCATGTTTAAAGGGTTAAACAAGTAACCAACCTGAGTATGAACGTTAATGAGCTTAAAGATGCATGCTTTAACGTTTTGAATGGGTAAAAGTTGAACCTTTGGAGTGGTATTTCGCAAAATGCAGAATCTGAGTTCTGCCGCAAAATATCCGGATATTTGGTTGTGAATATCCGGATATGGGGTTCTGAATATCCGGATATGGATATCCGGATATTGCTGGTGAGATATCCGGATATGCCCCCGACGAATATCCGGATATTTTGAGAATTCGTGGACAGTGAAGGTACTGTTCATACATAATGGTATTCTGGGTTTGTGGACCCTAGATTGATGAAGTTGGACTTCTGTAATCATTAAAATAAGTCAGAATCAAGAGATTAAGGGCTTGTGCCTTTGTGGGAAGCCTTAAGACGTAAAACGTAAAAAGAAAAACGTAGTCTTTATGTTTATGCTTATGAGCTATGTTTATTGATATGCTTGCTTGTCCTAAATCAGATTGTGATCTACTGTGTTTGGTGTTTGAGCTTTGATTGGACTCTTGGCATTGGATTGAGAGCTTGCAAGGTAAGCTTCCGTGTCCTCGGTTTAGCCTTTGTTTGTTCTACCATTCCCCATGGGGGGATGTTTTATATGCATGATGTTATTTTCATGTATTGTTTTGTTGAAATGCTATTGAGTTGTTAAGTGCAAATGCTATATGATATGTATGTGGTGTCTCGCCTAAACAGGAGGCCATGGGGTGATCTTGTAGGCGGGTACTGCGTGGGCTGGGTACAACATGGGCTGGTACCATGTGGGCAATAGATGAAAGTAAAATGGCCTTGAAGGCCGTAGCATGTGAGAGGGAAAAACAAAATTTTCATATGCGAAATTACACATGCAATCAAGAATCATGCTTTATGGCATGTGATGTTACCTTTGTTTGTGAGTTCAAAACTCCAAGACGATCAGTGTTAGGTTTGAAGGGTTCAAACCCTCCAACGTTGATCCACACCACCCACGTCAAGATGCAAGAACGCTTTCTTGAAAGTCACCAATTACCACCACAGAGAGGCTTGCTATGCGCTCAATAGGTGAAGAAGGAGGCTAGATATATGTGTTTAGAAGAGTGAAGTCTCCAGCATGAAAACTTCACAAGAGTGGGAATAGTATATAGAAGAATTGGCTAGGTTCTTTTGAAAAACCTTAAGGAGGAACTCACCAACTAGGCGCATGAGAGAGGGAGAGAATTAGTATATCAAATTAGAATTTTTACTTTACTTATAATGAAAGTGGCGCACAAGTGAGTGAGACAAAGGTGGAGTTGTTGCAATTCAAAAATCCCAACAACCTCCCCTTTGAATCCTCATAAGACTAGGTCTTTATCTAGTCAAAATTCTGAACCAATGGTCATCATATGACCACTAATTCATGCGCCCCTATTCAGCCCAAAAAGGGTCCAGATACATTTGAGCTGTTGCATTCAAGTTTGAACCAACTAGCTCACTGATTCTCTCAACAACCAAATCTGATTGGAGCTTGTTGGTTTGACAAGATGACAATCATCTCCCACTAAAATGGCGCCCCAAATCACCCCTTGGAGATCTCCATAGATCTTCTCTTCATACAAGGGATTTGTTCCAACAAGATCTCATCTTATCCTTTTGTTATGAAACAACTTTTCATAGCCAATTCAAATTCGAATTCAAACATTTAAATTCAAACGTTCAAACATTTAAATTCTAAATTCAAATTCCAATTTCAAATTCAAATTTCAAAATTCAAAATTCAAAATTCAAAATTCAAATTTCAAAATTCAAAATTCAAATTCAAAATTCAAATTTCAAAATTCAAATTTCAAAATTCAAATTTCAAAATTCAAATTTCAAATTCAAAATTCAAAATTTAAATATTTGATAATTAATTTAACTAATTAAATTAATTAGTAATGTCTTGGACCATCCAAGCCCATTAACAATACCATGCGCCCCCTCCCTCTTAGGTGGGCTTCCTAACTTCATCTTGGGCTAACAACCATTATTAGACCCAATACCTTTAATGCTATATCATCATGACATTAAGGTGTTAATGTGTGACCCATTAGGTCCAACATAGCCACTGACATAAATGGGCTCGGGCCCAACAAGGCCACAACCCATTTAATGACAACACAGAGCACTAGTAATGCTTTGTTGCCCCAGAGCTAGTTAGATTAATGACTTGATCATCCTATTACACATATTTGGTTGCCGTATGTATTTCTTTTCGTCTCGGTTACCTTCCCATAAAACCTAGGGTAAGGAAGCGTATCAACCCTTGCGGTTTAGGGTAAGTTTTATTCGAAATAGGGAATCTTCAATTTACTGACTTTAAAGGCAGATCATCTCATGATCTCTTTTACTATGCATAGATTCCTGAGTCCCTGTAAATGTCATCCCGATTTCTCCGGTTTACAGATAACCTAATCTCTCACAGAGATTTGACGAATTCCTTCAGCTTATCACCCTAGCCCTGTGCTCTTTCAGGACAAGCCCAACAGTATACCTATGAGTCTCCATGTTTCAGGCAGATGAGGTATACAGTCAAAGCATGCCTTCTAGAACACAGTCTAGGTAATAACTTCTGGTCTAAGGAAAGACATACCCAAATATAAAGAGACTACTCTAATGATACTCTCTATGAGATTTCCTCATAGAGTCTCTTTTGTGGGTCAGTTCAGTGCGAATTATACCCTTATAGATCCACCCACGACTTTAGCTAAGACATCTCCATATCTGTAGCTCATGAGGTCTTTACCTTGCATCCGTATACAAGTAGATAAGTCGTGCTAGTCTTACCCGAGATCACTGATCCCTATTCTCAGTGTCTCTAGACTAGGAACATAAAATTAGGAATAAATATCCAGTATCCTTGAATCCTCATGATCGTGATCTCATCACAGATACTCAAGAGATACCTATTTTATTCCAAGGGGTTTATCCAGTTACTCATATAAAATATTAACAGTAATATTGAGACAAAATATGAAACAGTATAAATAGTGCTTTTATTTATTTGCGACAATACAAAGGTTCACATATGTCTTAATCTAATTAAAAGATTGTCTCTAGGACATCCATACACTAACAATAGACGTATTCCTGCACTTCTCTGATCAGTAGAATAGTTATAACACACATGACATAAATATCTGTTGCAATGCACCGATTTTGGAACTTATATTGAATAAATGCTTTTGAACTTATATTTGCACATGTAAGTGAGCTTGGGGTGGAAGATCCTTGAGGACCCCTTGTCTTAATGAGATTTCTGTTTAGAGATCTCACCCCACGTTTGGGGCACCATTTTCAGGTTCAGGTAACGTGGGGGTTGATACCTCTAGTGGCAGGAGGCCAGAGCTTAGTTGATTGATGATATCTGCTTATGCTGCTTATGTTATTTTGCTGTTATACTTGGATTGCTAGATTCTGTTTACTGCTTTATGATTTTAGTTTCATTATGGATTACCATGTTGAGACTCTGTTGTTATGTTCTCTATTTGGTGAGCATGGGGTTTGGCCATGCCACGTTGACTTGATTATGTTTTAGTTTGGATTCAAGATGTAATAATGTATCAGGATACTGTCCGGACTACGTGTTGTAGATCTGTGACTTAGATACTCACTTATATCTTTATATTGAGGTATTTCAGTTAGCTGTCTTTTGCAATTTACATACAGACAATGTTTTGGAAAATGATTAAGTAATCAACTTGGCTAAGTATAATGACGTCATAATTGAAAAGAAAAAGATATTACACAATTTTTAATTAAGCATGGCTTAATACGATAACGTGTTAACAAACCGGGTTAACACGGGGTGTTACATTTTATGGTATCAGAGCACTTTCTAGGAAAAAGCCTGTATGTGTTGCAAAACTTAGGATGAGTGTTGTGAGTCTGTATCTTGTGTTCCCTCTGTTTGGCCTTATTATGATAATGCATATATGACCACATGGCGTGGGCCTGATCAACTCATTCTTTGTGTAACTTGTGCAGAGTCATGGTACAACCAAGGAGGAACCAAGGTAATAGCGAGGATCAACCTGATCCTATCCTGGCTGCATTGGCTGAAATGCAGGCGACCCGACAAGCCGACCATGAGGCCATGAGAATGGCAAACCAGGCCATGCTGGACGCCATCAGGGAGGCGAACAGGAAGGCCACTGAGGATGTATTGGAGGCCAACCGTCTGGCGAACATGACTATGATAAGAGACATGTTGGAGGAGTTAAGGGCTGGACCTGCTGTTGGTCAGTTCCCACCGCCACCACCTCCACCGCCACCGCCGCCTCCACCTCCACCTAGTCTTCAGCACGACAGTCAGAGTTAGATGGGCGAGGGTAATCACCTCACAGGGGCGATGCAGACTGTCCCTGTACTTGTTGAGGATAGAGACGAGATAGACCGCCGGCTGAATGCTTTCCGTAAGCATAAGCCACATTCTTTCGATGGGCCTTTCGACGACAGTTCCCATTGCTGCTGCTCGATGGTTACAGGCCCTGGACAAGATCTTCAAGGTGATGCAGTGTACGGACCGACAGAAGCTCATGTTTGCCACTTACATGCTGGAGGGCGATGCCTATGAGTGGTGGGCAAACACCTCACATGCTTTCGAGATGCAGGGTCATGTTATGACATGGCCATTCTTTGAGGATTGCTTCCTTGGCAGATACTTCCCTTTGGATGCGCAGGAGAGGAAGCAGGGGGAGTTTGATAGGTTAGTGCAGGGCTCGATGTCGGTTGACGAGTACCTGGCCAAGTTTAAAGAACTGGTTAAGTTCGCGCATTTTCGGATGATGATGCATACTCCTACATTCTTGGCTGCTAAGTTCCGTAGAGAACTTAATGAGGTGATTGCAGATCACATTGCTGGAGCTGCCTCCAGAGATTTTGGTACACTGGTACAGCAATGTAAGGACATAGAGGATGTCTGCAATACGAGTAAGGCCAAGCAGGCCAAGGTTGAGGAGACGAAGGGAACTGGTAGTCCCACTTCTTGGAACGGCATGAATTTTGCTAGAAAGGGCAAGGGAAAGCAGTTGGCTGCTAGGCGAGTGCCTGGTCAGTTCAAGAGGACTTTCACTCAGGGGAGTTCAGCGAGACCTTTTACTCCCAGATGCACGGGGTGTGGGAAGGTTCATCTGGGGTCGTGTGCTACCGGCCAGACTATATGTTTCCAGTGTGGCAAGGAGGGGCACTATGCTAGAGAGTGTCTGTTGTCGACGACGAGAGCTGCAGTGGTTCGTGCAGTTCCATTACAGATGTTTCCCCTTCCACCTACAGCGGCACCAGATGTGCCACATGCCACGGGGCGAGTTTATACACTTGATCGACAACAGTTGGACCGAGCTCCGAACCTTATCAGAGGTACTGTTTCCATTGGTGGATCTTCTGTTGATGTATTGTTTGACTCTGGGGCTACACATTCCTTCATTGCTACCCGATTGCTGTAGGGCTTGAGTTGCCCATGTCTGTGCTTTCTCCACTGTTGCGGGTGACTACCGCCACCGGAGAAAAGTGTGATACCTCCACTGTTCATCGCGATGTAGCGTTTCAGTGGGACGGCCGTGAGTTCTCGGTAGATCTGATAGGATTGCCGATGGCCAACTTGGAGATTATTCTGGGCATGGATTGGTTGTCCAGAAACTGTGCATTGATTGATTGTTGTGCCAAGAGAGTGGTGATGTCTCTGTGTGACTCCACAACCAGTTCCTCGCCTTATATATCATTATTACAGGCTAGGAGAGCCTTGAGTGCAGAGGCATTCAGATATATCATGTTGGGGGATTTGGTGAGTGGGGCATAGGAGGATATCACTGGCATTCTTGTGGTAAAGGAATTCCTCGAGGTGTTTCCTGGGGAAATTCCTGAGTTTCTGCCACAGCGGGAGATAGAGTTCTCCATTGACTTTTTGCCTGGTGTGGGCCCGTTTCCTTGGCTCCATATCGGATGTCGCCACCAGAGTTGGCGGAGCTGAAGAAGCATATTGAGGACCTTTCCGGGAAAGGCTTCATTCAACCGACTGTGTCTCCATGGGGAGCGCCGGTCATCTTTGTGAAAAAGAAAGATGAGACTATGCGATTGTGCACCGACTACAAGCAGTTGAACAAAGTGACAAGCAAGAACAAGTATCCCCTTCCACGTATTGATGATCTGTTAGATCAACTGAAGGGTGCTTGTGTGTATTCAAAGATTGATCTCCGGTCCGGATACCATCAGATTCGGGTGAAGCTGGAGGATGTCCCGAAGACCGTTTTTCGTTCGAGATACGGTCACTATGAGTATTCGGTGATTCCTTTCGGACTCACCAATGCACCCGCAGTGTTCATGGATTACATGAACAGGATTTTCCAGCTGTACCTGGATCAGTTTGTGATCGTCTTCATTGATGACATTTTGATTTACTCCAAGATGGAGGAGGAACATGGGGAGCACTTGAGCATTGTGTTGCAACTGCTGAAGGAGAAGAAGCTTTATGCTAAGCCTTCCAAATGTGAGTTTTGGCTCAAGTTTGTGAAGTTCCTTGGACATGTTATTTCTGCAGAGGGAGTTGCAGTGGATCCGAATAAGATAGAGGCCGTGCTTGATTGGGAGAGGCCCAAAATGGTTACAGAAGTGAGGAGCTTCTTGGGTTTGGCAGGTTACTGCCGGAGGTTCATCAAGGGATTTTCCATGCTGGTTCTACCATTGACTCGCCTTACCCGGAAGGAGACTCCATTTGTGTGGACTCACGAGTGTGAGGAATGTTTCCAGGAGTTGAAGGAGAGACTGACTACTGCACCTGTGTTGGTCCTTCCTAATCCTGCTGAGGAAGTTGATCTTTACACCGACGCCTCCGGAAAGGGGCTGGGTTGTGTGTTGATGCAGTTGGGCAAGGTGATTGCCTATGCTTTAAGGCAGTTGAAGCCTTACGAGGAGAACTACCCGACTCATGAGTTGGAGTTGGCTGCTATTGTGTTTGCTTTCAATATTTGGAGGCATCATCTCTATGGCATGAAGTTTGCCGTGTTCAGTGATCATAAGAGCTTAAAGTATTTGTTTGATCAGAAAGAACTGAACATGAGATAGAGGAGATGGATGGAGTATCTGAAGGACTACCACTTTGAGTTGGAGTACCATCCTGACAAGGCCAATGTGGTAGCTGACGCTTTGAGTCAAAAATCCGTGAGTCTATCCAGTTTGACTATGGGTGATTATGATATCATCGAGCAGTTTCGAGATCTGTCGTTGACTTCCTTATTTGGGGGCGCACTTCTCGAAATGGAAACCGTGCAAGTTGAGAATGAGCCCATGGAAAAGATTAAAGAGGCGCAGGTGCAGAGAGAGTGCCTTGACTATGTGAAGAACCAGGACGGTGTGTATTGGAATGAGGATGGATTGTTGACCTTTCAGAAGAGGATTGTGGTTCCTCGCGGTCCTTTGACTGTTGAGGTGATGACAGAGGCTCATAAGGGCCAGTTTACTGTCCACCCTGGTGCTACAAAGATGTACCAGGACTTGAAGAGGAATTATTGGTGGCCAGGCATGAAGAAGGACATAGTTGTGTTTGTGTCTAAGTGTCTGATTTGCCAGAAGGTGAAGATAGAACACCAGAGGCCGTCTGGTAAACTTCAACCTCTTGAGATTCCAGAATGGAAATGGGAGAGCATTTCCATGGACTTCGTGGAGGGTTTGTCGAAGACTCAGGCTGGTTGTGACTCTATTTGGGTCATTGTGGACAGATTGACCAAGTCTGCCCATTTTCTTCCGGTGAAGGTGAGCTTCACTACTGGAGCAGTTGGCCAAACTGTACGTTCGCGAGATTTTGAGGCTTCACGGGGTTCCCGAAAGTATCATCAGTGATAGGGACCCGAAGTTCACATCTCGAATATGAGAGGCGTTGTAAGAAGCTTTTGGTACTCAATTGAGGTTGAGTACAACCTATCAGCCTCTGACTGACGGACAGACTGAGCGGACCATCCAAATATTATAGGACATGGTGAGGGCTTGCACCTTGGAGCAGGGCTCAGCATGGGATAGGTACCTGCAATTGGTGAAATTTTCGTACAACAACAATTTCCATGCTAGCCTGGGCATGGCACCCTACGAGGCGTTGTATGGTAGGAGGTGTCGGACTCTTTCCTGCTGGCCTGAGGTTGGAGACAAGGAGCTTTTTGGCTTGGACTTTGTCCAAGATACTACCCAGCAGATCCAGATGATCCGTGAAAAACTGAAGCAGGCCCATAATTGCCAGAAGAGTTACTATGATGTTAAGCATCGTCCACTGGATTTTAGTGAGGGTGAACACGTATTTGTGAGACTGTCACCTGTCACCGGTGTTGCTCGGGCCCTCGGAGTGAGGAAGTTGAGCCCAAGATTCATTGGGCCATACCAGATACTTGGTAGAGTAGGACCTGTTGCCTACCGGCTTGCCTTGCCTCCGAACTTGGCCAACATCCACGACGTGTTTCACGTGTCTCAGCTTTGGAAGTATGTTGCTGATCCATCGCACGTGGTGCAACCAGATGATGTGGAGGTTCGGGAGAACTTGAGAACTCCCGTCAGACAACTCAGGATTCTCGGTCGTGGCGAAATAATTCCATAATTGACCCTAATAATTATGAGAAGGCTTAAATAATTATGGAAAGTGGGTAATAATACTGAAAGTCGCTTTTCTGACTAAAAGTGCAGATATCGGTTATGCTACTCGATATAAATGCGTACCAGTAAAGTATCCCAGAAAATTATGAAAAATGTGTATATGTTACTAGAATAATATATAGGACTTGTAAAACAAGTTTCAAGTCAAAATAATGAGAACTGGTGCCAGAACTGATACTGGCTATGGAAAAGCGCGTAGCGGAAAGGTACTACGAAAAATAAAAGAAAAATATGATAAATCTTAGAAAAATGAGTAGGTTTAGAATCCTGAGTTTGAGATTAAAATGCTAAGCGTAGCAATTAACGTTAATATTGTGTGATTAAAACTTAAGTGGCTATATATGGCCTTGGCACATGATCCTAGGTTATTTTTTTTACCTCCACCGTTGGTTTTTCTGGTGCTTGTGAGTCAGCCACCCTCTGCCACCTTCTCCTCCATTTTGGGGAGCCAAGGAGCTTCTTTTCTTCTTAGTTTCTTCACCAAATTACCTTGGGCTTGTGAGAGCATGCATAGTGAGGGAGTGTGAGTGTTCATTCTGAGTTTCCAGCCATTGTGAGTTGGTGTGGGTGCTGACCTTGTGTGGTTTGGGTTGTGGGAACCTTGGAGTTGTTTTTGAGCTTCGAGGTGTGAACTTTGTGGAGAAAGAACCAACCTTGGTGTGCCATTTTTGTGTTTGAACCAAGTCAGAAATGGAAAAGTTGTTTGGTGAGCTCCATGAGCCTTCCTTCCTGAGTTTTAAGCTTGGGTAAGTGCTACCAACCATTGATCATGGGTTTTAATTGTTAAAAGAGGTGTCTTGGCATGTTTAAAGGGTTAAACAAGTAACCAACCTGAGTATGAACCTTAATGAGCTTAAAGATGCATGCTTTAACGTTTTGAATGGGTAAAAGTTGAACCTTTGGAGTGGTATTTCGCAAAATGCAGAATCTGAGTTCTGCCGCGAAATATTCGGATATTTGGTTGTGAATATCCAGATATGGGGTTCTGAATATCCGGATATGGATATCCGGATATTGCAGGTGAGATATCCGGATATTGATATCTGGATATGCCCCCGACGAATATCCGGATATTCTTGGAATTCGTGGACAGTGAAGGTACTGTTTATACAGAATGGTATTCTGGGTTTGTGGACCCTAGATTGATGAGGTTGGACTTCTGTAATCATTAAAATAAGTCAGAATCAAGAGATTAAGGGCTTGTGGCTTTGTGGAAAGCCTTAAGACGTAAAACGTAAAAGGAAAAACGTAGTCTTTATGTTTATGCTTATGAGCTATGTTTATTGATATGCTTGCTGGTCCTAAATCAGATTGTGATCTGCTATGTTTGGGCTTTGAGCTTTGATTGAACTCTTTTCATTGGATTGAGAGCTTGCGAGGTAAGCTTACGTGTCCTCGGTTTAGCCATTGTTTGTTCCACTATGTCTTATGGGGTGATCCTGTAGGCGGGTACAGCATGGGCTGATCCCGTGTGGGAAATAGACGTATTCCTGCACTTCTCTGATCAGTAGAATAGTTATAACACACGTGACATTAATATCTGTTGCATTGCACCAATTTTGGAACTTATATTGAATAAATTCTTTTGAACTTATATTTGTTGAGTGGAACTTATAATTGAATTAATATCGCTTGCATTGCACCGATCCTGTGGGGTGGAAGATCCTTGAGGACCCCTTGCCTTATTGAGATTTCTGTTTAGAGATCTCACCCCACGTTTGGGGCACCATTTTCAGGTAACGCGGGGGTTGATACCTCTAGTGGCAGGAGGCTAGAGCTTAGTTGATTGATGATATCTGCTTATGCGGCTTATGCTGTTTTGTTGTTATACTTGGATTGCTGGATCCTGTTTACTGCTTTATGATTTTAGTTTCATTATGGATTACCATGTTGAGACTCTGTTGTTATGTTGTCTATTTGGTAAGTATGGGGTTTGTCTGTAACACCCCGTATATATCCGGTAGTGTTATCATTGTATCGTATTAAGCGGTGCTTAAATAAAAATGCGGAATATTCTTTTTCTTTTAAATTATGACGTCATTATCAATTACCATCTTGATTACTTAATCAATTTCATAAAATATCGCCTGTATGAAAATTACAATAAGACATCTACTGAAATACCTCAATATATAAATAAAGTGTGTATCTAAATCACGACATTGCCTCTCGTAATCTGGACAATATCCTGATACATTATTACAACTCCAAAGACTCAAGACATAATCAAGACATAACAGTACTATGTGTCATGGACAATCCTCATGCTAACCAAATAAACATAGTCTCAACAATATGAAGATAAATCGCCCTAAACATGCTCTAAAGCTATAAGCAATAAACAACATACAAATCCAGCATCCAACATGTCAGCATAAATAACAGCAAATCTAACTCAGCTCCGGCCTCCTGCCGCCTGAGGTCTCAACATTACCTGATCCTGAAATAAGTATTCCCCAAACGTGGGGTGAGATCTCTAAACAAGAAATCTCAGTAAGACAAGGGGTCCTCAAGGATCTTCCACCCCAAGCTCACTTACATGTGCAATATAAGTTCTAAAAGCATTTATATCATTACCAGTTCCAAAACTATGTAGTGCAACAGATATCTACGGCATGTGTGTAATCACTATCTACTGGCCAGAGAAATGAAGGAATACGTCTATTCCCTACATGTAGTACAAGGAACACCGCTTGCACCTCACCCACAGCCTCACCCTATTGTATGTTCTACATACTCAGGCTTACCTCCATGCATATCAACAAGGCACAAACATACAATAGCTCAACAGCATTTCCAAAACATCAAAAGCATGTAACACAGCATGCATATACCATCTCCCCATGGGACATGGTGGAACCACAACATTGCTAAACCAAGGACACGAAAGCTTACCTCTAAGCTAGCTATCCAATGCCACAAGCTCAAAGTCCAATCACAGCAGATCACAATCTGATATAGACTAAATGTAAATCAGTAAACATGTACCACATGCATACAAATTAAAGACAACGCCTTTTCATTACGTTTTATGTCTTAAAGCTTCTAACAAAGCCACAAGCCCTTAATCACATGATTCTGGCTTAGTCCACTAATTACAGAAGTTCAACTTCATCAATCTAGGGTCCAACCCCCCCAATAGCCTACTGTACACACAGCACAGCTACTGTTCTGCGAAATCCCAGAATATCCGGATATTCCTCGGGACCATATCCGGATATGCAATATACGGATATCTCACTGTCCATATCCAGATATGTAATATCCGGATATACAGATTCCCATATCTGGATATCCAATATCCAGATATCCCAAAACCCCATATCCGGATACCACATATCCAGATATCATATCCCGATATCCAATATCCGGATATTCCACGGGAAGATATCCGGATATTTCACGACAGAATGGATCAACTGTATTTCGTGAAGATATCCTTAAAAGGTAGGTTTTTTACCGATTTTAAACACTTAAACATGCATTTCTAGGTGTGTTAAGCATTACCCCAACACAAGTTATCATCTTTTAGCCTTAACATGCATCAAGCTTCCATTTTTAAGCATTAAAACTCAAGTTAAAGGTTGGTGATCATACCATAACTCAAAAACAGAGGAGGGAGATGCTCTTGGAGCTCAACACAGCCCCTCAAGTCTGACTCAAAGATTATGCACGAAAATGTACCACGAGATGACTCTTTTCTTCACAAAGATTGCTCCTTGGAGCAATGACAATGAAAGAACAAAGCCCCTCAACACTCTAGTCAACAAGACAGCCCTCAAGGTACTCCAAGATAGCCTCCAAACTCAGAAAATAGCTGGTCACAACCCTCACAAAGCTCACCCTCACCCCAACCAAGTGTTTGCAAGCTCAAAGATGGAAGAAATCAAGTAAAGGTGACACCTTGGTCAAGAAAATGGAGAAGAAACCAAGAGGCACTATTCTGGTCAGTCACTTCTTTCTCCAGCCACGCACAAGGTAGTTATCTAGGGTTGTGTGCCCTTAAAAGCCATATATATAGACACTTACTCAATAAACACGCAGTATTAGCTTTAATTTCTACGCTTAGCATTTTAATCCCAAACTTTTTCCAAGAATTATCATATTTTTCTTATAATTTTCTGAGCACCTTTCCGGTACGCGCTGTTCAAAGACAGTACCGGTTTCTAGCACCAGTTCTCATTATTTGGACTTGAAACTCGTTTTACAAGTCCTATATGTTATTCTAGTAATTATCATGATCTTACATTAATTTTCCGGGATACTTTTTCGGTACACATTTATACCGACTAGCAGAACCGATATCTGCATTTTTCTTCCGAAAAGAGACTTTCAGCATTCTTAATCACTTACCATGATTATTAACGCCTCTTAATAATTATTAGGGTCCGTTATGGAATCATTTCCTAATTTTGCATAATTAATTAATTAAATACCTTAATTAACGGTGCGGGTTCTTACATTCACCCACCTTTTTAGGATTTTGACCTCAAAATCAGAAACATACCTGGTCGAAACTCGGGGCACTGCCGGAGAAGCTCGTCCTCACGCTCCCAAGTACACTCCTCAGGAGTTCTTTCGGTCCACTGCACCTTGACCATTGGAATGATCTTGCTCCTCAGCTGCTTCTCGCCACGATCGAGAATTTTGAGCGGTCTAACGGGAGTTTTCAAGTTCTCCCGAACCTCCACATCATCCGGTTGCACCACGTGCGAAGGATCTGCTATGTACTTCCGAAGCTGAGACACGTGAAACACGTCGTGGATGTTAGCCAGGTTCGGAGGCAAGGCAAGCCGGTAGGAAACAGGTCCTACCCTACCAAGGATCTGGTATGGCCCAATATATCGCGGGCTCAGCTTCCTCACTCCGAGTGCCCGACCAACACTGGTGACAGGTGAAAGTCTCACAAACACGTGCTCACCCTCACTGAACTTCAGCGGACGATGCTTGACATCATAGTAGCTCTTCTGGCGATCCTGCGACTGCTTCAACTTTTCACGGATCATCTGGATCTGCAAGGTGGTATCTTGGACAAAGTCCAAGCCAAAAATCTCCTTGTACCCAACCTCAGACCAACAAGTAGGAGTCCGACACCTCCTACCATACAGTGCTTCGTAGGGCGCCATGCCCAGGCTAGCATGAAAGCTATTATTGTAAGAAAACTAAACCAACGGAAGGTACATATCCCATGCCGAGCCCTGCTCCAACGTGCAAGCTCGCAACATGTCCTATAAGGTCTGGATGGTCCTCTCAGTCTGTCCATCAGTCTGAGGGTGATAGGCGGTACTCAATCTCAACTGCGCACCAAAAGCCTCATGCAGCGCCTCCCAGAACCGAGATGTGAACTTCGGGTCCCTATCACTAATGATACTCTCGGGCACCCCGTGAAGCCTCACAATCTCGCGGACATAAAGCTTGGCCAACTGCTCTGTAGTGAAGCTCACCTTCACTGGAAGAAAATGGCCAGACTTCGTCAGTCTGTCCACGATGACCCAAATAGAGTCACAACCCGCCTGAGTCTTCGGCAATCCCACCACGAAGTCCATGGAAATACCTTCCCACTTCCACCGTGGTACTTCAAGAGGTTGAAGTTCATCAGATGGTCTCTGATGTTCAATCTTCACCTTCTGGCAAACCAAACACTTGGACACAAAGATAGCAACATCTTTCTTCATGCCCGGCCACCAGAAGTTCTTCTTCAGGTCTTGATACATCTTAGTAGCACCAGGGTGGATAGAAAACTTACCCTTATGGCCCTCTGCCATGACCTCTTCTGTCAACGGGCCTCGAGGAACTACAATCCTCTGCTGAAACAAAAGCAATCCATCATCATTCCAAGACACACCGTCTTGGTTCTTCACATAATCCAGACACTCTCTTTGAACTTGTGCCTCTTTGATCTTTTCTAACAGCTCGTTCACAACATTTGCTGCTTCCAACTCGAGAAGTACACTCTCACACGGAGTGGTCACTGCCATGTTTCAGAACTTCTCAACCACATGAAAGTTACCAAGTAACAAACTGGATGAGCTACTGGATTTCCGACTCAAATCATCAGCTACCACATTGGCCTTGCCAAGATGATACCTTAGCTCGAAGTCGTAGTCCTTTATGAACTCCATCTATCTCCTCTGCCTCATGTTCAACTCATTTTTGTCGAACAGGTACTTCAAACTCTTATGGGCACTGAACACCACAAACCTCAAACCAAAAAGATAATGCCTCCAAATCTTGAAAGCAAACACAATAGCAGCCAACTCCAAGTCATGAGTAGGGTAGTTCTCCTCGTGAGGTTTCAACTGCCTCGAAGCATAGGCAATCTCACTTTGCCCAACTGCATCAGCACACAACCTAGCCCTTTCCCGGATGCGTCGGTGTAAAGCTCAATCTCAAGCGCAGGATCAGGAAGGACCAACACAGGTCCAATAGTCAGTCTCTCCTTCAACTCCTGAAAACAGACCTCACACTCATGAGTCCACACAAATGGAGTCTCCTTCCGAGTAAGGCGAGTCAATGGAAAAACCATGGTGGAGAATCTCTTGATGAACCTCCGATAGTAACCTGCCAAACCCAGAAAGCTCCTCACTTCCGTAACTGTCTTGGGTCTCTCCCAATCCAGCACGGCCTCAATCTTGTTCGGATCCACTGCAACTCCTTCAGCAGAAATAACATGCCCAAGAAACTTCACAGACTTGAGCCAAAACTCACATTTGGGAGGCTTCGCATACAGCTTCTTCTCCTTCAGCACTTGCAGAACAGTTCTCAAATGCTCCACATGCTCTTCCTCCGTCTTGGAGTAAATCAAAATATCGTCAATAAAGACAATCACATACTGATCCAGGTACGGCTGGAAAATCCGGTTCATGTAATCCATGAACACAGCAGGTGCATTGGTGAGACCAAACGTAATCACCAAGTACTCAAAATGACCATATCTCGAGCGAAATGCGGTCTTTGGGACATCCTCCGGCTTCACCCGAATCTGATGGTATCCGGAACGGAGATCAATCTTGGAATACACGCAAGCACCCCTGAGCTGATCCAACAAATCATCAATCCGAGGAAGGGGATACTTGTTCTTGATTGTCACCTTGTTCAGCTGCCTGTAGTCGGTGCACAATCGCATTGTCCCGTCCTTCTTCTTCACAAAGATAACCGGTGCTCCCCAAGGAGACACACTCGGTCTAATGAAATCTTTCGCTGAAAGATCCTCAATATACTTCTTCAGCTCTGCCAACTCCGGTGGCGACATCCGGTATGGAGCTAAAGAAATCGGCCCCACAAAAGGAAACAGATATATGGAGAACTCTATCTCCCTCTGTGGCGGAAACTCAGGAATCTCCTCAGGAAACACCTCGAGGAATTCCCTCACCACAGGAATGCTAGTGATATCCTCCTGTGTACCAATCACCAAACCTCCCAACATGACATAACCAAATGCCCCTGCTCTCAAGGCTCTCCTAGACTGCAGCAACAAAATGTACGGCGAGGAACTGGATGTGGAATCACACAGAGACAACACTACACGCTTGGCACAACAGTCAATCATCACACAATTTCTGGACAGCCAATCCATGCCCAGAATAACCTCCAAGTTGGCCATCGGCAATCCTATCAGATCTACTGAGAACTCACGGCCATCCCACTGAAATGCCACATCGCGATGAACAGTGGCAGCATCATATCTTTCTCCGGTGGCGGTAGTCACCCACAGCGGTGGAGAAAGCACAGACATGGGCAACTCAAGCCCCATAGCAATCGGGGTAGCAACAAAAGAATGCGTAGCCCCATAGTCAAACAAAACATCAACAGCTGATGTACCAATCGTAACAGTACCTCTAACAAGGTTCGGAGCTCGATCCGACTGCTGACGATCCAGAGTATAAACTCTCCCAGAAGATGGTGGCACTGCCGGTGCCGAAGTAGGTGGAAGGGGAACCATATGAAGTGGCACTGCCTGCACTACAGTAGCCCTCGCCGTCGCCGACGGACAGTCTCTGGAGAAATGGCCCTCCTTGCCACACTGAAAGCAAATCAACTGGCCAGTAGAGCACGGCCCAAAATGAGTCTTCCCGCATCCCGAACACCTGGGAGAATGAGGTCTCGTTGCACTCCCCTGAGCAGAAGTCCTCTTGAACTGACTCGGCGCCTGCCGAGCTGCCAACTTTTTACCCTTTCCCTTGCTCCCAAACTTCTTGTCTCGCCAAGAAGTGGAATTACCAGCTGCAACCTTCGTCGCCTCAGCAACCTTGGCCTTCTTGGACTTACTCGAGCTGTAGTAATCTTCAATATCACGACACTGCTGAACCAGTGTCCCAAAATCTCTAGAAGCAGAACCAGCTAGGTAACCAGCAATATCCACACTAAGTCCCTTGCGGAACTTAGCAGCCATAAATGTAGGAGTAGGCCTCGCCATCCTGAAGTGTGCAAACTTCACCAACTGGTTGAACTTGGCCAGGTACTCGTCCACAGACAACGAGCCCTGAACCAATCTGTCAAACTCTCCCTGCTGCCTCTCCTGAGCGTCATACGGAAAGTACTGACCCAAGAAGAAATCCTCGAACAAAGGCCACGTCATCACATGACCCTGCATCTCGTAGACATGAGAAAGGTTTGTCCACCACTCATGGGCATCGCCCTCCAACATGTAGGTAGCGAACATCAACTTCTGCGGATCTGTGCACTGCATGACCCGAAATATCTTGTCCAACGCCTGTAGCCAACGCGACGCAGCAACAGGATCAAAGGATCCATCAAAGGCAGGTGGTTTATGCTTACGGAAAGCATTCACCCGGCGATCGATCTCATCACGATCCTCAACAAAAACAGGGACGGTATGCATGGCCCCCGTAAGGTGACTGCCATCACCCATTTGACTCTGAGAGTCATCCTGCAGACTGGGTGGAGGTGGTGGTGGTGGTGGCGGTGGAGGTGGTGGCGGAGGAACATGGCCAACAACAGGACCATTCTTCATCTCCTCCAACATGAATACTAACCATCGTCATGTTCGCCAGACGGTTGGCCTCCAACACGTCCTCAGTGGCCTTCCTGTTCACCTCTCTGACGGCGTCCAGCATGGCTTGGTTTGCCATTCTCATGGCCTCCTGGTCGGCTTGTCGGGCCGCCTGCATCTCAGCCAATGTAGCCAGGACAGGATCGGGCCGATCCTCCGAAGTCTCGCGGTTTCTCCCGGGTCTTACCATGACTCTGCACAAGTTACACAAATTATGAGTTGATCAGGCCCACGCAATACGGTCACATATGCATTATCATATTAATACTCGACGGAGCAAACACACAAAACAGACACAACCAAACATCCTAATCATTGCAATACATACAGGCTTTTCCCTTGAACCGTTGCTCTGATACCATAAAATGTAACACCCCGTATATATCCGGTAGTGTTATCATTACATCGTATTAAGCGGTGCTTAAATAAAAATGCGGAATATTCTTTTTCTTTTAAATTATGATGTCATTTACCATCTTGATTACTTAATCAATTTCATAAAATATCGCCTGTATGTAAATTGCAATAAGACATCTACTAAAATACCTCAATATATAAATAAAGTGTATCTAAATCACGGCATTACCTCTCGTAATCCGGACAATATCCTGATACATTATTACAACTCCAAAGACTCAAGACATAATCAAGACATAACAGTACTATGTGTCATGGACAATCCCCATGCTCACCAAATAAACATAGTCTCAACAATATAAACATAAATCACCATAAGCATGCTCTGAAGCTATAAGCAATAAACAGCATACAAATCCAGCATCCAACATGTCAGCATAAATAACAGCAAATCTAACTCAGCTCCGGCCTCCTGCTGCCTGAGGTCTCAACATTACCTGATCCTGAAATAAGCATTCCCCAAACGTGGGGTGAGATCTCTAAACAAGAAATCTCAGTAAGACAAGGGGTCCTCAAGGATCTTCCACCCCAAACTCACTTACATGTGCAATATAAGTTCTAAAAGCATTTATATCATTATCAGTTCCAAAACTATGTAGTGCAACAGATATCTATGGCATGTGTGTAATCACTATCTACTGGCCAGAGAAATGTAGGAATACGTCTATTCCCTACATGTAGTACAAGGAACACCGCTTGCACCTCGCCCACAGCCTCACCCTCTTGTATGTTCTACATACTCAGGCTTACCGTATAGGTGGAACACCTCCATGCATATCAACAAGGCACTAACATACAATAACTCAACAGCATTTCCAAAACATCAAAAGCATGTAACACAACATGCATATACCATATCTCCATGGGACATGGTGGAACCACAACATGGCTAAACCGAGGATACAAAAGCTTACCTCTAAGCTAGCTATCCAATGCCACAAGCTCAAAGTCCAATCACAGCAGATCACAATCTGATATGGACCAAATGTAAATCAGTAAACATGTACCACATGCATACAAATTAAAGACAACACCTTTTTCATTACGTTTTATGTCTTAAAGCTTCTAACAAAGCCACAAACCCTTAATCACATGATTCTGGCTTAGTCCACTAATTACAGAAGTTCAACTTCATCAATCTAGGGTCCAAAAACCCCCAATAGCCTACTGTACACACAACATAGCTACTGTTCTGCGAAATCCTAGAATATCCGGATATTCCTCGGGACCATATCTGGATATGCAATATCCGGATATCTCACTGTCCATATCCGGATATGTAATATCCGGATATACAGATTCCCATATCCGGATATCCATATCCAGATATCCCAAAACCCCATATCCGGATATTCCACGGGCAGATATCCGGATATTTCACGACAGAATGCAGCAACTGCATTTCGTGAAGATATCCTTGAAAGGTAGGGTTTTTTTACCGATTTTAAACACTTAAACATGCATTTCTAGGTGTGTTAAGCATTACCCCACAACAAGTTATCATCTTTTAGCCTTAACATGCATCAAGCTTCCAATTTTAAGTATTAAAACTCAAGTTAAAGGTTGGTGATCATACCACAACTCAAAAACAGAGGAGGGAGATGCTCTTGGAGCTCAACACAGCCCCTCAAGTCTGACTCAAAGATGATGCACGAAAATGTACCACAAGATGACTCTTTTATTCACAAAGATTGCTCCTTGGAGCAATGACAAGGCAAGAACAAAGCCCCTCAACACTCTAGTCAACAAGACAGCCCTCAAGGTACTCCAAGACAGCCTCCAAACTCAGAAAATAGTTGGTCACAACCCTCACAAAGCTCACCCTCACCCCAACCAAGTGTTTGCAAGCTCAAAGATGGAAGAAATCAAGTAAAGGTGACACCTTGGTCAAGAAAATGGAGAAGAAACCAAGAGGCACTATTCTGGTCAGTCACTCCTTTCTCCAGCCGCGCACAAGGTAGTTATCTAGGGTTGTGTGCCCTTAAAAGCCATATATATAGACACTTACCTCAATAAATACGCAGTATTAGCTTTAATTGATACGCTTATCATTTTAATCCCAAACTTCGGAATATGAAACTACACATTTTTCCAAGAATTATCATATTTTTCTTATAATTTTCTGAGTACCTTTCCGGTAGGCGCTTTTCAAAGCCAGTACCGGTTTCTAGCACCAGTTCTCATTATTTGGACTTGAAACTCGTTTTAAAAGTCCTATATGTTATTCTAGTAATTATCATGCACTTACATTAATTTTCTGGGATACTTTTTCGGTACGCATTTATACCGACTAGCAGAACCGGTATCTGCACTTTTCTTCCGAAAAGCGACTTTCAGCATTCTTAATCACTTACCATGATTATTAACGCCTCTTAATAATTATTAGGGCCCATTATAGAATCATTTCCTATTTTTGCATAATTAATTAATTAAATACCTTAATTAACGGTGCGGGTTCTTACATTGTCCATGCCACGTTGACTTGATTATGTTTTAGTTTGGATTCTAGATGTAATAATGTATCAGGATATTGTCCGAACTACGTGTTGTAGATCCGTGACTTAGATACTCACTTATATCTTTATATTGAGGTATTTCAGTTAGCTGTCTTTTGCAATTTACATACAGGCAAAGTTTTGGAAAATAATTAAGTAATCAACTTGGCTAAGTATAATGACGTCATAATTGAAAAGAAAAAGATATTCTGCAATTTTTAATTAAGCGTGGCTTAATACGATAACGTGTTAACAAACTGGATTAACACGGGGTGTTACAATATATCTCTCTGGATTGCATTTAGTAACATAAACTCATACATACAAGTCTCACACACGTGAACAACTGCTAGATTGATGCTAGGAACATGCATTCATGTGTGAGAAGTGATAAAAGATCATTTAGAACTAAGTAAGATCAAATTCAGATGATTTTGCGGTTGTTGTCATGAAATATTCGGATATATGAAATATGTATCCGGATATGACATTTTTGAATATGGTTCAAATATCCAGATATTGCATACCTCATTTAAAAGCAATAGTCGAAGCCATATATATAGAGAGAGGGTTTGTCGGATATAATGTGACTAGATCTAAGGTTCGGTTCATTAAAAATTTATAACAATGTATTTCTGGGGATATATAGTTATAATGTTAAAGTTGTTTTTCTTTTCTTCTCTCTTCAGAATTATAACTATGTATTCCCAGAAATACGTATTTATAATGCTAAAGATATTTTTTTTTCTCCCCACATCATCCGACAATGTCTGAAAAGTTGTTCAAAATAAAGAGAGAGAAAAAAGCAACTCTAATATTATTACTATATATTTCTGAAAAACTACGAGCGCATCGAATAAGTACCGCGTCTCATGCCTTATCATCTACAACAATATATAACAGCACATAATAGATTTTATGATATTCTTAGCTCTAAGAATAAGGAGCTAGAGATATAACAGAATGAAAAATTTACAAAGAAAACTTAACCGGTACAAATCATTCTTCTAGAAGATAATTGGATAAGCCGATGCATATGCATGTGGATAAAGATTAAAGCAGTGCTTATCCATTATTCTTATATGTAGATAAAGTTAATTCAGTTATATAAGTCACGAACTCAATTTAGTAGTTTAGTTATTCATTAACTAACTAACATTCTTATATAAATCCCGTGCCTTATTTCAATGTGGCAATAACAAATTAAGATTGAATAATCGTAGATGTTAAACAATGGGTGCTTCTTCTTGGGTTGTGATTTTCTTATTGAGCGTATACGTAGCTCTTTTGGACTCATGCTTTGGTGCAGAGGTTAGTTATGATGCAAATGCTCTCATTATTAATGGAGAAAGACGTCTCATATTTTCTGGTGCAGTCCATTATCCACGAAGCACAGTGGAGATGTGGCCTGACATTATTCAAAAGGCTAAGGATGGAGGTCTTGATGCTATTGAGACTTACGTGTTTTGGGATCGTCATGAACCTGTTCGGCGTCAGTATGATTTCTCAGGAAATTTGGATTTTGTCAAATTTTTCAAGCAAATCCAAGAGGCTGGTTTGTATGCCATTTTGAGGATTGGTCCTTATGTTTGTGCGGAATGGAACTATGGAGGCTATCCATTGTGGTTGCACAACATGCCAGGGATTGAGCTGAGAACAGATAACCCAATTTACAAGAACGAAATGCAAGTTTTTACTACAAAGATTGTGAACATGGCCAAAGAAGCAAAGTTGTTTGCATCACAAGGAGGACCCATTATTCTTGCTCAAATTGAGAATGAATATGGAGACATCATGTGGGGTTATGGAGACGCAGGGAAGACATATATCAAATGGTGTGCACAAATGGCTCTAGCTCAAAATATTGGTGTCCCGTGGATTATGTGTCAGCAAAAAGATGCTCCCCAGCCTATCATCAATACTTGCAACGGTTACTATTGTGACTGGTTTCAACCTAATAACCCCAAAAGTCCTAAAATGTTCACGGAAAATTGGATTGGATGGTTCCAAAAATGGGGTGAAAGGGCTCCCCATAGAAGTGCTGAAGATTCGGCTTACTCAGTTGCACGCTTTTTCCAGAGCGGTGGAGTACTCAATAATTACTACATGTACCACGGAGGAACAAACTTTGGTCGCACATCCGGAGGCCCATATATCACAACTTCTTATGACTATGATGCACCGATTGATGAGTATGGGAATTTGAATCAACCTAAATGGGGACATCTTAAGCGGCTTCATGCAGCAATAAAATTAGGGGAAAAAATCCTCACCAACGGAACAAGGACTGATAAGGATTTTGGCAATCAAGTCACACTAACAACATACACCACCACCAATGCCACAGGGGCAAGATTTTGTTTCTTAAGCAATTCAAATGCTAAAGATGATGCAAATGTTGACTTACAACAAAATGGAAAATACTTTGTACCCGCTTGGTCCGTGAGCATTCTTGATGGTTGCAACAAAGAAGTTTACAATACCGCAAAGGTTAATAGTCAAACCTCAGTGATGGTGAAGAAGAACGATGATGCTTTTGCTAGGCTCACTTGGGCATGGACACCGGAGGCAAAGAAAGACACCATGCATGGAAAGGGTAATCTCAAAGCACACCAACTTCTCGAGCAGAAGGAACTAAGTTTGGATGCGAGTGACTACTTGTGGTACATGACTAGTGTCGATGTCAACGATACTTCCATTTGGAGCAATGCAACTCTTCGCGTGGACACTATGGGCCATACTCTTCATGGTTATGTTAATAGGAGGTATGCAGGATACCAATTTAGCCAATGGGGAAACAAATTCACATATGAGAAACATGTTTCTTTGAAGAAAGGAACAAACATCATAACTTTGCTTAGTGCCACTGTTGGGCTTCCAAATTATGGCGTAGGTTTTGATAAGATAAAGACAGGTATTGCAGGTGGTCCTGTTCAATTAATTGCAAAGAATGTGACTATGGATTTGTCAACCAATCTTTGGTCTTACAAGGTTGGTTTGACTGGTGAGAGAAAACGTTTGTACGATTTGCAACCACGTACTGGTGTATCATGGAACACTAATTCGTCGTATCCTGTTGGGAAACCAATGACTTGGTATAAGGCAGATTTCAATGCTCCTTCAGGAACAAATCCTGTGGTGGTGGACTTGCAAGGTTTGGGTAAAGGACATGCTTGGGTGAATGGGCACAGCATTGGTCGTTATTGGCCTTCTTGGATTACTGCTAACAATGGATGTAGTGACACGTGTGACTACCGCGGGAAATATGTCAAGGAAAAATGCAACACGAATTGTGGGAATCCATCACAGAGGTGGTACCATGTGCCACGCTCATTCTTGAACAATGACAATAACACATTGGTCTTGTTTGAAGAAATTGGTGGAAATCCTCTAAACGTTTCATTTCAAACAGTAACAGCAGGAACCATTTGTGCTAATGTCTATGAAGGTGAAGACTTTGAGCTTTCATGCCAAGGTGGACAAGTAATTTCAGAAATCCAATTTGCTAGCTTTGGAAGCCCAAAAGGTAAGTGTGGTTCTTTCCAGAAAGGCTCTTGGGAAGCTACTGATAGTCAATCTGTGGTGGAAGCCGCTTGCATTGGAAAACAGACTTGTGCCTTTAAAGTCACTAAAGATGCATTTGGTGTAACGTATGGTATAAAAGCTAGACTAGCGGTGCAAGCAACATGTTAAGGCAATATATGATCCAAAGCAAGCTTTCTGTTGTATATGCTCTAATTATATGATGAATATTCTATTCAATTTTAGCATCACCCTTATATTTTTAATATAAAATTTAAATAATATGGAAGAGACCGGTATAAGAATAAGAAATCTTACACTAAATCTTAATTATTGATTTTTTTTTTTTGTATTTAACGCTCATGTGTTTAATAAATCCGAACTTTTAAATATAAGTAGTATCAACGATCAACCCGAATTTGGATCCTCTCATGTGAAAAATATGTGATCATATTATTTGATCACAATCACTCATTGAGAAGTCATACACTTTTCTCTCTTATTTTCACATGATCATTTTTTTATATGAGAGGATCCAAATCCAACTTATCCTGATGTAAAATGATCTTCACCCCATTAATAATAGTAAAAGATAATATTTGAAGGGAGTAATTATAACTATATATATAACTAGAAGTTGAGAAATGTTTAAAGATAATTATATCTAGATCATAAGAAATCAATTTTTATATGTTTCATTAAATTTTAAATAAATTAATAATAATAATTTATAAATAAAAAAATAAATATAAAAATGAAAAATATTTTATAATAATATAGTACTAGAAATGTCGGTGTCTTCGATCGACGGAAATTTTCTCTTCAATTTCAACCATATTTTGTCGATGAGGTAATAAGCGACAAATTTTTTATACCAAACTAATACTCCAGGCCCAATTGATTGTCGAAAATTTCGACAGAACAAGTATTGAAGGATATTAATCCATTAATTTTAATATGGAAAGGTCAGATTAAGATAACTTTATTTTCTATGCATATAAAAAAGTGTGTATGATTCATGTTTTTTTTTCTTTTTTCTTCGAATGGGTCCCATGTAAGAACTCGCATTACTAAATTAAAAATTTAAATAATTTAATTATGAGTTTAGGAAATAATTTCATAATTGACTTTAGATAAATATGAAAAAAAACATAATAATTAATATTAAGTCACTTTTCTGAAGGATAATGTAAACACCGGGTATTTCACGTTATAAATGGATATCGGCGAAATAATCCAAAAAAAAGAAATAAAAATATGAATATTGTTAGAAAAATATCTAGGTTAAGAATATCAAGTTTGGGGTAAAAATAATAAGCAATGAAGTCAGCGCTAATACCGACTATTTCACTATATAAAAACGCGTATCGATTAAGTGTCTTAAAAAATTACAAGAAAAATATGATAATTCCTCAAAAAATGTTTTGGTTAAGAACATGAAATTTTAAAGTTAAACGAAGAGCGGAACTAATTAAACTACTACTGTTAGTTTAAGTTAGTGAACTATAAATAGCTAAATGGCACATTACCCTAGCATATTTTTTAACATATGTCAGCTGACCCATTAGTGTTGTGTGGCTGCCATGGGTGTTCCTCGATAGTGCCTTAGCCTTGCCTCCATGAACGCTTGCTATTTTCTCACTAAACTCCGTCAAGTCTCCATCTTTATCCACTTCTATGCCATGGAATCATACTCAACCTGTAAGAACTCGCACCGTTAATTAAGGAATTTAATTAATAAATTATGAAAAAATAGAAAATGATTCCATAATTGACCCTAATAATTATTATGAGGCTCTAATAATTATAGTAAGTGAGTAAGAATGCTGAAAGTCGCTTTTCGGAAGAAAAGTGCAGATACCGGTTCTGCTAGTCGGTATAAATGCATACCGAAAAAGTATCCCGAAAAATTATAATAAGTGCATGATAATTACTAGAATAATATGTAGGACTTGTGAAACGAGTTTCAAGTCAAAATAATGAGAACTGGTGCCAGAAGTCGGTACTGGCTATGAAAAGCTTGTATCGAAAAGGTGCTCCGAAAATTATAAGAAAAATATGATAATTCTTGTAAAATTGAGTAGGTTAAGAATCCAAAGTTTGGGATTAAAATACTAAGCGTAGAAATTAAAGCTAATACTGTGTGTTAGTGACTTAACCGCCTATAAATAGTGCTTGGCACTAAACACTAGGCTGATTCTTCAACCACTCTACGTGTAACTTGGAGGCCAGCTGCTGCCACCACCTTCCCTTAGCCTCCCATGCTTGTTTTGTGCAAAGTCTTCTTCTTTTCTTCTTTGTTTCACCATCTAAACACTTGGTTGAGTGTGTGTGAGCTTTGTGAAGAGGGTGAATGCTCAAAGACGTTCCAATTCAAGGTCCCAATCTCTGTAACACAACGGACCACCTTCCATTTTTTATTGTGTTCGATCAAAGGGTGAAGGGTCAGGTCAATTAATGGTAGGTTATCTGAGATTCATTGTAACAGCCCGTTGTACACCGGTATTGTTAACATTAATTATGATATTAAGCGCAGTTACAATCACAGCAATTCATTTATAAAAAATGCGAGTAAACTTTTTCCGTTTATTACGCGAGCATTTAAAACAATAAAAAGCGTAATAAATAAAAGCTGTGACCGTAACTGTAAAATATTTGCGAAATAATTATTTAAACTACTTTTATATCACATATTACTTCTCTCAAGTCACTAAGGGGTTCCCATAAACCCACTTAGCTAAAATCTCACTTTTACGTTTTCTACCTATCCGAACATGGTTCGGTCTTTTATTTTCTGCGAACAAACCGCATTCTACAAGCCTCTCATCTTTTATTATGTTATTCTAGACTTAATTACCTTTCTAGGAAGCTATCACACGAGTCATAAAGTTCTCGTTTTCACTGGATATCGCCGTTTGAAGTTGGACAAGCAAATCTGCCAGCCAACCTCAAAACGGCTCCAAACAGCCTTCACTCAATCAATTATTCTGGAAACTACACTCAATCAATTACTCTCAAATTTTTATAGAACACACTACACACCTCAATCTTCAATTTGAAATATCACACACCTAATTTGACCAAGAAACAAAGCGGGAATAAATTTCCCAAACTCGCTCCAGATCAGCCACATGTGCAGTGGCAAAATGAGCAGTCCGTGCTCTCTGCCTTCTACAGGCCAACATCCAACCCAGAATTTCCTCAAATGTTAACACAAGATAGTGGACATCTCAAGCTTCAAAACAGCGTATGGGACGTCCCTATCGAACTTATGAGGAGAGAGATATGATCTCCCAAAGTTCACCTAAATTCTGCCAATTTCTAGAAAATTCGCGTGAGTTTCCTTTGTTTTTTCAATAAATCCCCAATTTCCAAAAGTGTTCTCACATCCTCAAATTGTACCTAATAATCATTGGGTGGCACACAAGGACTAGCAATGCCTTGGTACTCTTACAACCCATCACAGTTTATATCCAATTACTCAATTTATATCACATTACTTACATTATTAAAACTTAACATATTTCAATCACCTAGATCCATTTGCATGCATTATTTAAACATACACATAATCATAATCCTAAAATAGGCCTATTGCCTTTTCATCATATTACATATGCTTCAATATTACACAAGATCCAAATGTAATAATTACAATTCTCCAATTTACATCATAAGCCATAAAGTCTCCAAATACAACATAAATAAACAAACCTCAAAATGAAATCTAATACATATGCAACTAGACTTAGGCAAAAGATGGCATGAACATATATGACAATATACATCATCCTAAATCCATATACAATGTTCATGCCCTAAGTCTAGCCTAGATTCAATGGCCACCAAAATGGAAAATATGTAGACTCCTTCAGCTCAGCCTACGGGCTTTTTGCCCGCCGCCCCTACACCACTGCTACCTCCTGAAATAAAGCCCCCAAAGCGGGGTGAGATATACGAATATATCTTAGTAACCCAGAGGTTCTGGAGAATACTCCGCCCAATGGCTCACTTCGATGCATATAAATAACATAAGATAACATCTGAAAACGGGATAAAGCAAGGGATTTAGTGAAGTAGGGGAGCATAGGGAACAAAATACGACGAAGCTGGAATGGTCAATGCCAAAACCACGCAACGTCCAGCCTATTGGCTCGGCATATAAGCCTACGGGTTTCAAACCAAGGTGTGTTCCCAGAACATCAACCAAGGCACCCTCCATCCATATCCACCTGAGACTTCCTCGTGTGCTCCTATCCAAATCACACACCACGACCCCAGGTCAACTAGAACTCCCTCACGGAGACTTATCCAGTGGAGGTCCGTAATGCCCGAAGGCAAACAGTCTACTGGCCAGAGACACGGTACATCCTATGTACCACCACAGATACAACCATCACACAACCCTTCTAATTATCATTTAACAACACAACATACCAATCATACAATTTCACAACCTCAAATTCCCATTTCCCTTCTCTTGGCCGAAATGCACCAAGCCATACACCAAGGGATTTTCAATCCAATTCAACTACTCCACACCTCATACAATCCTATTATTAACTTATACAACTATACAACAACTCAATTACACAATCCTAAAATAATTCAAAATCACAAAGTGTTGGATTTCTCATCAAAATTTCCTAAGTTATGAGCATACTTCCTCAATAATTTTTATTGCATTTATCACTCCAACACATCATTCTAAGACATATTTATCTAATACACAATCTCATTTTGAGATCTCTAACTCCATAAATCAAGCAAGCAAGCCCTAGGTTTTCATGAAATTAAATCATCAAATCAATCCATGAAAGGTGTTGTAACTTACCCACAATCAAGTCACAAGGCTAGTCCAATTGATCCCTCGGCAAAGCTTGAGCAACAACTACAAAAACCCCAATTTTCTCCTCAAAATTCGTGGCTGATTTCTCCACTTTTCTCACAAATGAGAGGGTTTCAAGGCTAATGGATGGTACGGTTGAGTCCGGATCGTAGTTTACTTGAAGATTGGTGACAAACTTTTCTCAATTTGGTGGCTAAATCACCTTGAATCAAAACAAGCCATCCCCCCCTTTCGATGAAGAACCCGCGGCCAAGTAGAGAGAGTGATGATGAATAGTGTTAAGTCATGTGGACTTAAGTGGCTTAAGTGAGGTGGGCCCCACCGCCACCTCACGCGATTTCAAACTAATTCAAATCTCCCGCCTATTCCGCTAAACGTCAATAATTTCATAACCTATTTAGAAACTCTAATTTTTAACATTAACCATTGTCCTTTAATTACCCTTGATCAGATGAATCCAAAGTTTTCTGGTCGTTCGAAGAAATTGCAGTTTTATGTTGTTACGCGCGCCATAGGCACGCTTCCCCAAACTCACTAATTTTCATCAAATTTCATCAGAAATCATATTTCCTAATCCTATATACCATTTATAACTTTTATTCAAAACCTAGAGCTCAAAATTCTATCGGCACGTTTTACGGTGCAACTATACCGCGATATTTTTACCCGGTATAAACACAATTCACTGAATTTTCCGAAACTTGCCTAAACTTGAAATAAAAGGGTATTTGAAATATTATTAAATCGTATTTGAATCTGTACATAGGGGTCTCTATTTATAGAGACTTCTTGACCTAATTTTGACCCAATGGGCTTGGCCCAATATACAAGTAACGGACTAAATAAATACAAATAAATGACTACATAATTACTAATAAATGACTACATAATTACTATTTACAACAGCAATAAATGACTACATAATTACTAATAAATGACTACATAATTACTATTTACAACACTCCCCCTCAAGCTGAGGAATAGATATTTATCATTCCCAGCTTGCTAGCAAGTTCTTGAAATCTATCTGAAGGAAGCCCCTTTGTCAATAGATCAGCTAATTGACGCCCAGTGGGAATGTATGGAGTGGTAATCAACCCGCTATCAAGTTTCTCTTTGATGAAATGGCGGTCGACCTCAATATGTTTAGTCCGATCATGTTGAACTGGATTATGAGCTATACAAATAGCGGACTTATTATCACATAGCAGCTTCATAGGTCCCTCACATTTTATTTTTATATCATCAAGTACAATTTTCAGCCACAGTAACTCACAAATGCCTTGAGCCATAGCTCGAAATTCAGCTTCTGCACTTGATCTGGCGACCACATCTTGTTTCTTACTTCTCCATGTCACCAAGTTACCACAAAGAAACATGCAATAACCAGTGGTAGAACGACGGTCAGTCACGGATCCAGCATAATCAGCATCTGTGTAGACTTCTAAAGATAGATTGCCATCACGTCGGAATAACAACCCTTTACCAGGAGTACCTTTCAGATACTGAAGAATTCTCTCTACTGCCTGCATATGTTTCTCCTTTGGATCGTGCATAAACTGACTGACAACACTAACAACATAAGCTAAGTCTGGTCTAGTATGGGCCAAATATATCAATTTCCCAACTAGTCGTTGATATTGTCCTTTATCAACTGGAGGACTCTCCTCTTCATAGCCCATCTTGTGATTCTGCTCAATAGGAGTATTAGAGGGTTTACACCCGAGCTTTCCTGCTTCTTTGAGAAGATCAAGAACATATTTCCTCTGGCTGATAAAGATTCCTTTGCTCGAATGAGCTACTTCTATCCCTAGGAAATATCTCAGTTTCCCAAGGTCTTTGACTTCAAACTCAGAGGCAAGCCGTGTTTGCAGAATCTGTCTCTCCACAAAATCATCACCTGTGATAATAATATCATCAACATATACAAGGAGCACAGTAAGCTTCCCATTTTGGGAGTGCTTGAAAAAAAGAGTGTGATCTCCTTGACTTTGTTTATATCCTAAGGTCATCATAACCTTAGTAAACTTTCCAAACCAGGCACGAGGTGACTGCTTCAATCCATACAAGGCCTTTTTTAATTTACAAACTTTATTTTCTCCCTTCACAGAATCAAAACCAGGCGGAATTTCCATGTAGACTTCTTCTTCTAACTCACCATTGAGGAAAGCATTCTTCACATCAAATTGGTTTATATCCCAATTGTAATGGGAAGCAAGGGATAACAAAACTCTCACCGTGTTCATCTTTGCAACTGGAGCGAATGTTTCTTCATAATCAATGCCATAGGTTTGAGAGTAACCTTTGGCAACTAATCGAGCTTTGTATCTCTCAAGAGTTCCATCAGAATTATATTTCAGGGCATAAACCCATCTGCACCCTACTGCTTTCTTTCCAGTAGGTCTATCAATAACCTCCCATGTTTTATTTTTCTCCAATGCATTCATCTCCTCTTGCATGGCTTGAGCCCAATTCCTATCTTTCAAGGCTTCATGTACTGATTTTGGGATTGCAATAGAGTCTAGTGCTGAAACAAAGCTTTTGTGCTGCACAGAAAGATTAGCAGAGGAAACAAACTGGGAGATAGGGTATTGAGTACAAGAGGGACATGAGGGACAAGATTTCTTGGGACAAGTTCTTTTTCCTTTTCTAAGAGCAATGGGTAAATCATCAGAATCAGTAGTAATGGGTAAGTCATCATGATCAGAAATATGAGATTCAGGACTTACCAGTGGTTCAGACGATTGAGGTTGCTGCTGAGACAATGTGGGCTGTTTCCTTCTTTCAGGTGTCATAATCTTTCGTATCTCTGGTGTACTTGATGCATCAATCACAAGAGAATCAGTCACAGGAGGATTACTCACAAGAGGATCAGACACAGGAGGAACAGCCAAAGGAGAAACAGACACAGAAGGAACAGGACCAGGTGGAGGATACACTGACATAGGTAAAGGAGTAGACACTGATGATTCAAACTCAAAGAAGGGAGGTGATGAGATTTCTGGTGAAGGATTCTCCCCCTGAAGATGAGGACCTTGGAAAAAGGACTCAGATTCCTGAAATGTAACATCCATAGAAACAAAAAATTTCCTACTACTAGGGTGATAACACTTGTAGCCCTTCTTATCAGGAACATAACCAAGAAAAACACATTTAATAGCCCTAGGGTCCAACTTACTGCGATGATGTTTATGAACATGAACAAAAGCAACACACCCAAACACTCGTGGAGGAAGACTCATCATAGTTGGAATAGAAGGGAAAAAAGAAGTCATAGAGTGAATAGGACTTACATGGTCAAGTACCCGAGTGGGTAAACGGTTGATCAAGAATGCTGCAGTAAGAATAGCATCTCCCCAATAGTATTTGGGTACATGTGTCTGAAACATTAATGCACGAGCCACTTCAAGAAGGTGACGATTTTTTCTTTCAGCAACCCCATTCTGTTGGGGGGTGTCAACACAAGTAAGTTCATGAATCATACCGTTATTTCTTATAAATTGGGAAAAGCTATGATTAACATATTCAGTACCATTATCTGTTCTAAGTCTCTTGAGTTTTTTACCAAACTGGGTCTCAATCATTTTATAAAATTGAAAGAACAGTTGTGGTACATCAGACTTTTCATGCATTAAGTACACCCAAGTTACACGAGTGCAATCATCAATAAAAGAAACAAACCATCTATTTCCAGAACCATGAGGGACTTTAGAGGGACCCCAAACATCAGAATGAATAAGATCAAAAGGTTCAACATTCTTAGTAATACTAGAAGGAAAAGACACACGATGATGCTTAGCAAATTCACAAACATCACAATGAAAAGACTTAACAGATTTAGACAAAAACAATGACGGAAATAAAGATTTGAGTAAACTAAATGGAGGATGACCTAAGCGCTTATGATGAAGCCAAATCAAAGAATCAGCAGTTGATTGACCATGAGACATCAAGATGTGATTTGTTACTTTATTTGCAGGAGATTGTGACACCAGATAGTACAGCCCACCTTGCTCTTTAGCACTACCAATCGTCTTCCCCGTGGCGAGATCCTGAAAAACACAATGGGTAGGATAGAAGGTTACAGTACAATTCAAATCTTTTGTAATTTTATGAATAGAAAGAAGATTCGTGGAGAGTTTAGGAACATGAAGAACATCCTTAAGATGTAAGGACTGCTGTAAGTTTATGTCACCAGAACCCGCAACTGATGTATGAGAGCCATCAGCTACGGCTATTGTATGAGTTCCAATGGTAGGATGATAAGAGGTAAAGGAGTCAGCACAACAAGCCATATGATCAGTAGCACCAGAATCAACAACCCAAGAATGTTTAAAATCATTACATGAAGAAAGGAAAGAATAAGTTTTGGAGCTCATACCAGTCATAGTCAAAGCACTAGTATCAGATGGCTTACTCATAGAATCAAGAATGGTTCGGAGCCGATCCAACTCATCTGGACGAAATGCAGGTTGGGTCTTATTAGGTGTAGGAGTTATTTCAGAGGAAGTAAAATGCGCTTGACCACGCAACTTTGCCATCTTTTCTAAGACAGATTGCTTTCCATAAAGGCGAAAGCATAAATCCTTGATATGACCTGTTCTTTTACAATAAGAACACCATTGATCATCTCTCTTAGGTCTAGAAGAGGTACCATCATAAAATTTTGAAAAAGAACTCCTTTGAGAAGAGGCCATACTGCACAGAAAATGGTCAAAGAAAAGCTCGAAGAAGCCAAAAAATCACAAATAAATACCAAACGATGTCCGATCAAAGAGAGGAGCACAGATCCAGAAAGAGGATGAAAAACCACCGGGAAAGGGTCCAATCGTGATGAAAAGATGCTGTCTTGTGATGAAGAATAATGGAGACGATGAACAGTAACAGAGATCCAGTATAACAGAGATCTTCTCGGTCCAAGAGGTCCCCGGAAAAAATCCGGTGGCGGCTGATGGCAGGGAGAGACTAAAAGAATAAAAGGTTCTTGTTCTAAAGACAATAGGCGCGGAAGCAGAGCCCTCAGAATCGAGAGCTCTGATACCAACTTGAAATAAAAGGGTATTTGAAATATTATTAAATCGTATTTGAATCTGTACATAGGGGTCTCTATTTATAGAGACTTCTTGACCTAATTTTGACCTAATGGGCTTGGCCCAATATACAAGTAACGGACTAAATAAATACAAATAAATGACTACATAATTACTAATAAATGACTACATAATTACTATTTACAACAACAATAAATGACTACATAATTACTAAAATGACTACATAATTACTATTTACAACACCTAACCACTCAATTTTTCATTCTGAATCCATTTCCAGGGTTATTTTTATTATGTGAGACTTCCTACTCAATTTTACCTTCCTAGGGTTGCGTGTTTGGCTAATTACCGTTTTACCCTTCCTTTGTATTTTGACCTGATTTTCAAGATTTTCACTAATCCTTCCCTTTAATCCATGTTTAATATATTAATATATAATTTAGAAATGTGAGGTGTTATATTCATCGATCAAACCAAAAATTTGTATCAATCTCATCTCCTAAAATTATGCAAGAGTTTTCCATAATTCTCGGCCAACTCTTCATTATTGCCTTCTAGAAAGGTGAACTTGATTTCTTTGCTTGCAGGTCTGGCACTAGCCCCTCTTGGACATCATACTTGTTTCGGAGCACCCTTACCTAGAGAGCATCCTTGTTTGTGAGGAGATTACGACCAATCTTCATCATAAAAGCCTGATTGGTTTCTCTTATTTTCCTTATGCCTAACCCACCATTATTTTTAGGCAGACACACCTGTTTCCAGGTAACCAAATGTTGTCTTTTTTGGTCTGAGCCATTACCCTAGATAAATCCATGGCTGTATTTCTTGATAGTGTCATAAATACTTTGTGGAAGCACACATGATTGCATACTACACACTGGAATGATCGAAATCACTGCATGGGATAGGGTGATCCTTCCTGCCAAGGATAGAACCTTTTGGTCCCACGCATTGATTTTCTTTTGAATACGGTCCAGGATATAACAAAGGAGCTTTTTCTTACTCACTTATGGAAGATAGGAATTTCAAGATGTTTCCCCAAATCGCTAGTTAGTGAGAAACCATATACTGATTGATTTTGAGGGCCCTTCCATGGTTTACATTATGCAAGAAGAACACCTTTATCTTGTCTTGGCTCACTCGTTGTCTTGAGGATATGCAAAAATAGTCCAAAATATTTCGCACAACTTTTTCCTGGTCCATGGATGCTTGTGCAGTGAGTAGCAAGTCATCAACAAATAACAAGTGTGACAAAGGAGGCCTATTATGCTTCAGAATAATGGGGCGCCAAGTTTTCGCCTAAGCTGCTGCATTAATCAAATGTCCCAAACTTTCAATACACAATACTAAAATATAAGGGGATAGTGGGTCACCTTGTCTTATGACTTTTAATGGGGAAAATCCTTGGTTGTACTACCATTCCACAACAAATTCATAGTGCAGGATGAGATACACCACATGATAAGGGATACGAGGCTGGGCGGCAAGTGAAGTTCACATAGGGTATCATAGATGAATTCCCAACTTAGCATGTCATACGCTTTCTCTAAGTTAACTTTTATGGCCATCTATCCAATATTTCCTCTTCTTCGCCTCATTGACTGGACAATCTCATGAGCAATCATTATGTTGTCTGTTCCATGTCTTCCTTTCACAAAGCTGCATTGATTGGGCATGATGATCTCATCCATATGCTCCTTCAACCTATTTGCCACAAATTTTGTGATAGTTTTGAAGACAACATTACATATGCTGATAGGTATGAATCGCTTGATATTTTCGGGGACCTCCTACATAGGAATTAAACAAAGAAGAGTTTGGTTAATTTCAGCTACTCTACTAGGGTTGCGGAATACGTCCTTCATGAATTGGCACACAGTATCTGCAATTTTTTACCATTGAGATTGGAAGAAAATGACATGGAGGCCATCGGGTCCTAGTGCACTATATAGGCCCATGGAGAATATTACCTCTTTTATTTCTGAATTTTGTGGCTCTCTTGCTAACCTCTCCATAGATTGACTATCAATTCTCAGGAAGGCACTTTTAATGGGGAAGCTAGGCTTGTAGAGGTTATTCTTCGTGTATAAACCTTCAAATAAATGGATAGCTAGCTTCATAAGCTCCTCCGATCCCCAACCCATTGCCCGTCATCATTCTTCAAGGCATCTATACGAGTTCTCCTTCTATGCGCAACTGTGATGGAGTGGTAGAATTTGGTATCTATATCCCCCAAAGCTAGCCATTTGGACCGTTGAAACCAATTAAGTTCCTCGTGCACGTAAATTTTGTAGGATCGCTCAAATACAAAATCAACAAATAAAACAACTATTCAAGAATGTCGTGAGGACTTGTGGAGAAAGAGAACAAACTTCTGTGAAATATTTTACTAAACTTCGTTGCTTCTCAATTCTATATTTCTCAAACAATATACTAGACTATTTATATGCTATAGTTTGCCTTTCTAAAACTGCAACACTAAATAGCCATAAATCACAATTAAAACCAAACTTAATAACAAAACATAATGACTGACTCTTAACCTTTCAAAACTCCTAAACTTAATGCTAACCCTCATGACTCATAAACTCCATAACCGAAAAATTCAAACCAAAACTCCTAAGATAAATGTTAACCTTATGACTCATAAACTATCCATAACTGACATCTTTAAACACATTAAAGTAACATTTAACGTTTACTTAACAAAACTCCCCCGTAAACTTAAATGCTTCTTTCTTTCTTCGTGTTGCTTTTGCTTTTCTTCAACTTTCTGATCGCGCTTGTTTTCTTCAATCTTGATCACTAACAAAAAACATCTAACACCTTCCAACTTAATTAATTTCAAAAAAATATCTCCCCTGCAATTATTTTTCTGAACATATTTTATTTTATCCGGTGGCTTCTTCAATTTGATATTTTCAGTTTCATTAGCAGGACTTTCCTTGTTTCCATTCGCTGTATCTTCTTCATCTGCAAGTTTCTCGTCACCCAAATTCTTCTTAGTTTCATTCGCCACTTCATCAGTTGCTTTCACAATTTTATTTCCTTGTCCAATCCCAATTTCTGCATCATTGGTATTGTCAACAAAACCTCTTTTTCTCTTCAAGACCACATCCTTTTCTTCAAATGCACCTTCCATTTTTTCGCCGTTCTCGGCTCCTTCATTGCCGTCTTCCTCGCACCTCCTCAATGGCATCTCGGACCAGCGACCTATGCCGGTCGCCGACGTCGACCTCGTCACGCCGGGGTCAAAGTCTCTTCCAAAACATGAACTCGGTGATTTAGCCGGGATCTCCCCCATCCCGGTTATCAACATGAGACTCGGATTCGCAGTCTCCTCCATGCCGGTCTCCATCAAGCACCTCGGCTTCTCAATCTCCTTTCCGATTTTCGACTCAGTCTCCAGACACTCAGGTTCCACGAAGTCTTCTACCTCGACAATGGACTCGTCGTTCTTGTCCTTCTCCGCTTCGATCTCGGCTCCCATAGCCGCAGTCATCGTCTTTTTCTCTGATTCATCTCTCTCACGCTCCAACGCGTCGATCTTCTCCACGGATACGTTGCCGTTGGCAACCTCGGATTCCGCCATCTCGGTCTCTTCTTCATCCGCATCATTTTCCTCATATTCATCATCATCATTGAAGATTTCATCTTCTTCATTAATCAGATCAAAACGTCCAGGCAAGTATTTTGTTACGAAGGCCATTAGAAAATCCTTCCACATATTATTAAAGTCGCGACAGTTCCATGTACAGAACCATTTGATTGCGCTTCCTCTGAGTCTTCTCATGGCCACCTGCCATTTGTCTTCCGTCCAGGTTTTTACTTTCCGAAAATGTTCCTTCAAACAGAGAAGCCAATCTAATGCTTCATCCTTATCTCCATGGAAGAGTGGCACTTCCATCTCGTGCCCAAGCTCTGATACCAATTTGTAGGATCGCTCAAATACAAAATCAACAAATAAAACAACTATTCAAGAATGTCGTGAGGACTTGTGGAGAAAGAGAACAAACTTCTGTTCTTTCTTTCTTCGTGTTGCTTTTGCTTTTCTTCAACTTTCTGATCGCGCTTGTTTTCTTCAATCTTGATCACTAACAAAAAACATCTAACACCTTCCAACTTAATTAATTTCAAAAAAAATATCTCCCCTGCAATTATTTTTCTGAACATATTTTATTTTATCCGGTGGCTTCTTCAATTTGATATTTTCAGTTTCATTAGCAGGACTTTCCTTGTTTCCATTCGCTGTATCTTCTTCATCTGCAAGTTTCTCGTCACCCAAATTCTTCTTAGTTTCATTCGCCACTTCATCAGTTGCTTTCACAATTTTATTTCCTTGTCCAATCCCAATTTCTGCATCATTGGTATTGTCAACAAAACCTCTTTTTCTCTTCAAGACCACATCCTTTTCTTCAAACGCATCCGCGGAGGAGATTGACATGTCGGATCGCGTAAGAGACGACTCAGAGAAGAAGACGATAGAGATGACTGTGGCCAAGGGAGCCGAGATAGAAGAGGAGGAGAACGAAGGAGCCGAGATAGAAGAGGAGGAGAACGATGGGAGCCGTGATCGAAGACGCTGAGAGCGGCGAGTCAATTCAGAAGACGGATAGAGAGGATAAGGAAGAAGACGATATGTCGAAGGAGCTTGAGAAGCCAGCAAAGGAACGAGAAGCGTGGAATCTGAGATGCTTGATGGAGACCAGCATGGATTTGTAGGATCGCTCAAATACAAAATCAACAAATAAAACAACTATTCAAGAATGTCGTGAGGACTTGTGGAGAAAGAGAACAAACTTCTGTGAAATATTTTACTAAACTTCGTTGCTTCTCAATTCTATATTTCTCAAATAATATACTAGACTATTTATATGCTATAGTTTGCCTTTCTAAAACTGCAACACTAAATAGCCATAAATCACAATTAAAACCAAACTTAATAACAAAACATAACGACTGACTCTTAACCTTTCAAAACTCCTAAACTTAATGCTAACTCCATAACCGACAAATTCAAACCAAAACTCCTAAGATAAATGTTAACTTTATGACTCATAAACTATCCATAACTGACATCTTTAAACACATTAAAGTAACATTTAACGTTTACTTAACAAATTTGATTTAGCTCCCTCCATAATTCTTGCTGCAGGTTCTCTAAAGAATGGCTTGGTTGGATCTCAAGGCATCTGTCAATACCTCTCAACTGGGCGTGTAATTCAAACTTCTTTCTATGAGATGCTTTGAAGAGGACATTGCCAGGTAGTTACCTTATCTTGGAACTCTTTCCTAACTTGCTCCCATTCCCTACCACGATCCCACGCATCCTTCACAAGATTGTTAAAGCCTGAATCTGTTACCTAGGAAGCTAGGAAGCGAAATGGACGTTGCCTACCCACAGGCCTATTCGGTTGACCTTGCCAGATAAGAATAGGGCGGTGATCAGATGAGTAGAATGGCAAATGAGAAATCACTCTATGTCGGAAGACAATGTTTCCACTCTTCTGTAGCACACTCCACAAAATCATATGAGGAGAGAGAAAAAAAAGAGTATTAGAGAAGAAAGAGAATGTAAAAACTCATTAAAATACAATAATTTCACTTAATGATACAAAGTTATATCGTTTCATGTGAGAAATATTTTTCCTATAATCAAATATTGACGGATGAGTCTTCGACGTAATATTCTATCAATAAAAATCATTGTTCACTTACTGTATTGACGGAATTTTGTCGATCAAGAAAGTCCGGATATTGTTTACTTTTCTATTAGTGATGGTAATAAAATTTAGAACCTAATTTTAATGCAATCCAAATATAAAAAATTAGTATTAATATTTAATAATTTTATTACATTATTTAATAAATTTAATATTTATGTATTGTGAAACTTATTAAATTATATGAAAATATATCATTGAATAATAGTAAATTTTACCATAATGCATTTAAATTATATTTAAATAGATTATTTCAATTAAAAAATAACATTGGTACATTGAAAAGCTCACATAATTTTCGTATTATATTTGATAAAATAAGAAATATATATATTCCAGCATACAATTTTTTTGATAATTTTTTTTCTTAAAGAAACAAAGGGTAAAATGACGTATTTTTTAATTAATTTTTTTGTAAATTTCATTTCTTACTTACATTTTGTATTACTAATTGTTGCTACGAGAACGAACTTAATTACATTGAGGAATTTTTGTATATACTAAATAATAATTTATTAGCACTTTGTATATTTAAATAAACAAGACAAAACAAAAATCATTGGTTGAAAGATAATGAGCGTTTAATTATAAAACCGACATAAATTTTTCTTAAAAAAAAAAAAAGTAAAACAAGACTACAAAAAATTATGTGATTTGTGGAGGTTATTTAGTGGAATTTTAATTATTTTATCATTATTATTTGATGACCGGTACAACTTTATATCTATACTTAAAAAAAAAAATTATTTTTCATCAAACTCAGCGGCACCTTATAATGACCATAAATGGTAAATCTTAATTAGAGATTTAATTTAAAGATTTAAATGCCATAATTAGATTCAGTGAGTGATTCCGAGTATTTTGACTATAATCATGACTATGTTATGAACAGTGCGTTCTGCCGGAGAATTTACAGTTTTGTAAATTAACCAGTAGAGCTTAAAAGAGAAAAATAATTTTAGAGACATAATTTGATAATTCTGACGACAAATATGAGTTCAGAACGAAAAATTGTATAGTCTGGCACTTTCCGTGAAAATCTCGTGAATAGTGTTTCTACCGGATATTTTGTACTGCTGTTTAAGCAACCGGTAGAGTCCAGAAATAAATAATTGATGAAATAAGAATAAGAAAGTCCAATATATGCCAAGCAAGTCAATATAAACCCAAGAAAATGATAAGTTTATAAGTTTTAAGTTGCATAAGTAAAGGAAGTACAATTAGTGATTCTAAGTGCATTTCGTCAAAAACGGTGCAAAAACCATACTGTGAATTATGAATATTGTTTTGTAAGAAATAAAAATTAATCTAAATGATTTTATAAAAAAAAATGTCTGTAACTTTAAGTTAGTTCCGGGTCAATTTAAGTTAAAATACGCGATAGAAAAACAACCAGTTAAAAAGCAACATGTGCTTAAAAACCCCTAAGTCACTGAAATTCACTATTCCCTCACACTTTCTCTCCCCCTTTCCCCTTCCCCACCCGTGGCAGCCATGGCAAAAGGAAGCTTAGGGTTTGTTTTTGTTTTTCTTTGATTTCTCCATGATTAAGCAACCAAATCTTCCACCCATTATACCAATCTCATAGGAAATCATCCAAGGAAGCTATTCCAACCCTCCATTTGAGCTGATTTCGTTTGTGGAGGGAGGTATTTGTCATCTCATTTTCGGAGCACTATTCATCCAAGGTGAAAAAAAGGGATTTTTGGTGGAGACTTGTTTGGAGGTTACCTTCTTGACCTTGTATAAGCTTTTGGAGGTAATGAACCTCTATTTCCATAGTAGTATCTTAATGATTTATGTTATAAAAGTTATGATTATGTTTTAGTGGGAAAGAATTGGGCGTGAAACTTTGATTAGATGATGAATCTTGGTTGTTTTGGATTTAGGAAATGAAAATGAGCATTTGTATGTATATACAAAAATTAGAGAAAAATCATATACCTTTCTCTCTATGTTTCGGCCTTAATAGGGCCCATTGTGCAAATTTTAGTTGATGTATTAAGAGGGTTTATTGTGTTGGAGTAAGTATGAAATTAGGAAGAAGGCCTAAAAGGAAAAATCCTATAAATACTTGCCCTTATGCTTCGGCCTTGGGGGCTTTAGAGGAGCTTGTCATGACAAAATTAATTGAGACTTGATGAACATATATATTTATCTATGTGTAGTTGCTAATTAAGGGAAGAAAGAATAATTAAAAAGAAAAGAACCCTTTTTGCCTATTGTCCTTGTGGAGTTCGACCTATAGGGTGGCTTAGGAATATATTTTGTTACATTTTATTTTAATAAAATGTGTTGTAATGTAATGTATAAAATTGATGAGTTAAGAAGTGAAATGGCTTGAATAAGGGTTGAAAAATACATTGAGTTCCTAAAGGTAGGTTCACGGCCTTTAGAGAAAATGGCATGAATTATGTTGAAAATTCTCAAGTGAACACTTGATTAAATTGAGGAAATCCTAACAAGTATAAGGTGGTCTAGACTTGTGTATTGACATAGCATTGGCAAAAACATAAAGAAACGAAAAGAAGCGATAAAATGTATGCCTTATGTGAAAGCTAGGCATGATGACATTTTATTAAATTGTATTTTTGGATTCTTGCTCTAGGTGTACCTAGGGACTGAAAAGGATCAAAATCTCTTGAAGATATAAAAGTAACTTGTGTCACAAGTAAGCAGATTGATAAAGCTTCAAGAGGTAAGCTCTATATTTAAGGAGTCTTTTCCTACTTGAGTGCTCCACCATAGTTAGTGAACTGTGGTTGGATTGTATGACTGTTTTGATGCTTTGTATAGATGCCTTCATATAGACCTATTTGATAACATGATATGTTTTGTTCTGATATGACTTCTGTAAGATGATTTTTGTAATAATCTCTGGCCATTGATTTTATAGTACCCTGATGTCCGCTTTGGGATCCTCCCTCGGGACTAATGGTGTACGCTTCTGATATGTCTGGTTCCGCTTTGGGGTCCTCCCTTAGGAACACGTGCATTGATTTCCGCTTGGGGTCCTCCCTTGGGAATGACGGTGCACATCTCTGATATGATATGGATATATGCTCTGTTCTGTTATGATATCTGTTATATGTTGTATTTGTATACTTTGTACCTGACTTTCATGCAGGAGTGAGCCAGGGGTATGGAGAATTCTCGATAAACCTGGAGCTTATTGAGATTTGTAATCTCACCCCTCGTTGGGGCCATATTTTCAGGTGCCCAGATCCCCGGTGAGACCTCTCGAGTCACGGACGCTACTCGTGACTGATGATTTTGGACGTATTGGATTTTGAGTAACTGTAGGCTACTTCTATTTTGGAGTATAGTGCTTTCATTTAGTATTTCAGTATTTTATGGATCATGATGTTAGATCCTTTATTTTGTATATGGCCTGTATAGGTTTTGTACATGTCTGTCAGTTTAATGCATGTACATTTGAGTATTCAGGCACGTTATATGATGATGTAGTATTCAGATAAGTTTACGTTTTGATGGCATGCTGTTAGATATAGTGGCACGAAGCCATGTTATGCATGCGCCCATGTATGGGTATTTGATTATATTTGGAAACCTGGTATTTCTGAAAATATATGTTGTATAAACTGTTTATCAGGAAATGTTTCTGAGTGGGATTGGAAAATCCCCAGTTGTCTGATTTATAGAGGAAACTCTGCCCGATTTTCGTTTACGCCGAGTAAGAATTAAGTTAGAAAAAAAAAAAGTTAGCTCATATTTTCGTAAGTTAAGTCTTCCGCTGTTTCTGTTTATATCATGTGTATGTTAATTGAACCGGCTCGAGACGGGGATGTTACATTTATGGTATTAGAGCAGTTTCTCTAGGAGAGCCTGTGAAATAATGCATAAACTATTCGGGTTATGATATTCTTGAGTTTCTCTTGGAGTCCTATGATATGCATGTCTGATCACTGAGTGTGAGCGTAGCTAACTCATTCCTTTGTGTAAAATATGCAGAATTATGGTTCGTCCAAGAAGGACTCTTGATCCTCCTATTGACCCAACAGTTCCTATTCTAGCAGATTTGGCGAGACCCCGAATAAATCAACGGGGAAATACTTCACAGCCAGATCCAATGATAACGGCCTTAACTGAGATGCAACAAAATATGGCTGCAGCTATGCAACGAGAGCTGGAAGTGATGATGAAAGCAAATCAAGACCTGATAGAGGTTAATAGGTTGGCCAATCAAGAAATGATGGCAGCAAGAAGAATGACGAATATTGAAATGATGAGATTACTCTTGGTTGAGGTGAGGGCTGGTGGGCAAGGTCCATAGCCACAGCCTTTGCAACAGCCACAGCCTGAGCCACAACCACAACAGCATGTTCCTCCTCCTCATAATCCCATTGTTATGGAGAGTGAAGGAAATAATGATATGAATGAAGAATCTAGTCACAAGGGTGGTGTGGCACAGCCAGCCACTAATAGAGAGCAAAGAGAAAGAATGCTTAATGCCTTCCGAAAACATGCACCACCAAATTACAAAGGAGGCATTGATCTGATTGCCGCAATTCAGTGGTTAGAGGAGTTGGATCGCATTTTTACTGTCATGGAGTGTGATGATCAGCAGAGATTGTTGTATGCTTCTTATATGCTGCAGAATGATGCAGCCGATTGGTGGAGAAATACCCGTCAGCCCTTGGAATGTCAGGGTCATGCTATTACTTGGCCTTTATTTGAAAGGCAATTCTTGCTGAAATACTTTTCGGCTGAAGCCCGGATAAGGAAGAAGGGTGAATTTGAAGAACTAAAGCAGGGCCAGATGTCAATTGATGAATATCTGAATAAGTTTAATAAGCTGGCCAAATACTCTCATTTCCAGAGAGCTCCACCTACTGAGGATGATCTGGTGTTTAAATTTCATAGAGGACTACATGATAACATTTCTGAAAAACTTGCAGGACACACTTTTGATACTTTTGCTGCACTCGTTAAAAAGTGTAAAAACATTCAAGAGTACTATAGAAGGAGGCATAAGGACCAATCTGCTCCTAATTCTGGTCCTAAAAACACTTCTGGGAATTCTAAAGGAAAATGGTTGCAGGTTAGACAGTCTGATGGTAAGTTCAAAAAGGCGGGAAATTCTAGGCTTGGAAATTTTAAATCTGCTCCTCAATGCTCTATATGTGGAAAAGCCCATTCTGGGGTTTGCAGGAGAGAACAAAGACTGTGTTATAACTGTGGCCAACCTGGGCATTTTATTAGGGACTGTCCCTTTAATGGGGGACAGGTTTCTACTATTCAGGCTACTCCGGCTCTTATTGTAGTTGAGGAACCATCTCTACCTCTCCCATCTCCAGTTGCCCGAGTATATGCAGTGACTCAGCAAGAGGCTGAGAGGTCAGCTAGTTTGGTACGAGGTATGATTTCTATTCCTGATGAAATGCTTAGTGTTTTGTTTGATTCTGGTGCCACACATTCTTTTATTGCTGATTATGTAGCCGAAGCATTTGGTCTGCATGTGATAAAAATGAAAACTCCTATGCGTATTGTTACGGCTGTGGGAAGAGTTTTTAATGAAGACTATGTTTGTGAAAATGTGAAATTCAAGTATGATGGCAGGGAATATTCTGCCGATTTTATCGTCTTACATCTTGCATCTGTGAATTTAATTCTGGGGATGGATTGGTTGTCCAAGTACTGTGAGAAGATTGACTGCTGCAGTAAAACCATTTCTGTCTGATCTCATGATGAAGAAAGGGAGTCTCCTTATTTGTCTGTACTTAGGGTGGTAAAGGCCTTGAAGGAAGGAGATTCCGAGTATGTTTTATTGGGAGGTCTGGTTGGCGTCAACAAGGAGCCAATTTCTGTTATTCCGATTGTCTCCGAGTTTGAGGATGTCTTTCCGGATGAAATTCCGCACTTTCCTCCAGAGAGGGAAATTGAATTTGCAATTGACTTGTTACCTAGCGTGGGGCCTATCTCTCTTGCCCCATACCAGATGTCACCTCTGGAATTATCTGAATTAAAGAAGCAGATTGAAGACTTGTCCATTAAAATTTTTATCAGACCGAGTGTATCTCCGTGGGGAGCACCGGTGATCTTTGTTAAGAAGAAGGATGGGTCTATGAGATTATGTACAGACTATCGGCAGTTGAATAAGGTTACTGTTAAGAATAAGTATCTTTTGCCGCGTATAGATGATTTGTTGGATCAGTTGCGGGGTGCGACTATATTTTCTAAGATTGATCTCCGATCCTGGTATCATCAGATTCGGGTAAAGCCGGATGATGTTCCGAAGACAGCTTTCAGCTCCCTATATGGGCACTATGAGTACCTGGTTATTCCTTTTCGGCTTACAAATGCACCAGCCGTTTTCATGAGTTATATGAATCGGATCTTTAAAGCCTATCTGGATCAGTTTTTGGTTGTCATTATTGATGACATACTGATATATTCAAAGAGTAAAGAAGAGCATTCTGAGCATCTAAAGGTTGTTTTACAGATTCTGAGAGAGCATCAGTTGTATGCTAAACCGTCAAAGTGTGAATTCTGGCTTTCTGAGATACAATTTTTGGGCCATGTCATCTCATCTGAAGGAGTGGCAGTGGACCCGAGTAAGATTGAAGCAGTGTTAGAATGGGAACGTCTTAAAAATATTACAGAGATCAGGAGTTTTCTTGGTTTGGCTGGGTATTACAGGCGTTTTATTGAGGGATTCTCACGAATGGTACTACCTTTGACACGGTTAACCCGTAAAGGGAACCCATTTGTGTGGACCCAAGAATGTGAAGTGAGCTTTCAAGAGTTAAAAAGGAAATTGACTACAGCTCCGGTATTGATATTGCCGGATCCTACAAGTAAATTTGTTGTGT